>NC_053492.1:19826286-19981286 GCF_905171775.1 Rana temporaria
TACTAGGAAACACTGGGGAAAACTAGGAATCATCTCCACTAGGAAACATTGGGAACACTCAGAATCTTCTCCAATAGGAAATATTGGGGAACATTAGGAATCTGCTGCACTAGGAAATACTGGAGACATGAGGAATCTTCTCCACTAGGAAGCAATGTGAACACTAGGAATTGTCTCCACTAGGAAACACTGGGAACTTTAGGAATTATCTTTACTAGGAACTCTAGGATTTGTCTTCTCTAGGAAATATTGGGGAACACTAGGAATCTTATCCCTTAGGAAACATTGGGTAACACTAGGAATCATCTCCGCTAGGAGACATGGGGAACACTAGGAATTGTCTCCATTAGGAAACATTGGGGAACACTAGGAATCATCTCCATTAGGAAACATTGGGGCCCAATGTTTCCTAGTGGAGACGATTCCAAGTGTTCCCCAATGTTTCCTAGTGGAGACGATTCCAAGTGTTCCCCAATGTTTCCTAGTGGAGACGATTCCTAGTGTTCCCCAATGTTTCCTAGTGGAGACGATTCCAAGTGTCCCCCAATGTTTCCTAGTGGAGACGATTCCTAGTGTTCCCCAATGTTTCCTAGTGGAGACGATTCCAAGTGTTCCCCAATGTTTCCTAGTGGAGACGATTCCTAGTGTTCCCCAATGTTTCCTAGTAGAGACGATTCCAAGTGTTCCCCAATGTTTCCTAGTGGAGACGATTCCAAGTGTTCCCCAATGTTTCCTAGTGGAGACGATTCCAAGTGTTCCCCAATGTTTCCTAGTGGAGACGATTCCTAGTGTTCCCCAATGTTTCCTAGTGGAGACGATGCCTACTGTTTCCCAATGTTTCCTAGTGGAGACGATTCCAAGTGTTCCCCAATGTTTCCTAGTGGAGACGATTCCAAGTGTTCCCCAATGTTTCCTAGTGGAGACGATTCCTAGTGTTCCCCAATGTTTCCTAGTGGAGACGATTCCTAGTGTTCCCCAATGTTTCCTAGTGGAGACGATTCCTAGTGTTCCCCAATGTTTCCTAGTGGAGACGATTCCTAGTGTTCCCCAATGTTTCCTAGTGGAGACGATTCCTAGTGTTCCCCAATGTTTCCTAGTGGAGACGATTCCTAGTGTTCCCCAATGTTTCCTAGTGGAGACGATTCCTAGTGTTCCCCAATGTTTCCTAATGTAGACGATTCCAAGTGTTCCCCAATGTTTCCTAGTGGAGACGATTCCAAGTGTTCCCCAATGTTTCCTAGTGGAGACGATTCCTAGTGTTCCCCAATGTTTCCTAGTGGAGACGATTCCTAGTGTTCCCCAATGTTTCCTAGTGGAGACGATTCCTAGTGTTCCCCAATGTTTCCTAGTGGACACGATTCCTAGTGTTCCCCAATGTTTCCTAGTGGAGACCATTCCTAGTGTTCCCCAATGTTTCCTAGTGGAGACGATTCCTAGTGTTCCCCAATGTTTCCTAGTGGAGACGATTCCTAGTGTTCCCCAATGTTTCCTAGTGGAGACGATTCCTAGTGTTCCCCAATGTTTCCTAGTGGAGATGATTCCTAGTGTTCCCCAATGTTTCCTAGTGGAGACGATTCCTTGTGTCCCCCAATGTTTCCTAGTGTAGACGATTCCTAGTGTTCCCCAATGTTTCCTAATGTAGACGATTCCAAGTGTTCCCCAATGTTTCCTAGTGGAGACGATTCCTTGTGTTCCCCAATGTTTCCTAGTGGAGACGATTCCTAGTGTTCCCCAATGTTTCCTAATGGAGATGATTCCTAGTGTTCCCCAATGTTTCCTAGTGGAGATGATTCCTAATGTTCCTCAATGTTTCCTAGTGGAGACGATTCCTAGTGTTCCCCAATGTTTCCTAGTGGAGACGATTCCTTGTGTTCCCCAATATTTCCTAGTGGAGATGATTCCTAGTGTTCCCCAATGTTTCCTAGTGGAGACGATTCCTAGTGTTCCCCAAAGTTTCCTAGTGGAGACGATTCCTAGTGTTCCCCAATGTTTCCTAGTAGAGACGATGCCTAGTGTTCCCCAATGTTTCCTAGTGGAGACGATTCCTAGTGTTCCCCAATGTTTCCTAGTGGAGACGATTCCTAGTTTTCCCAATGTTTCCTAGTGGAGACGATTCCTAGTGTTCCCCAATGTTTCCTAGTGGAGACGATTCCTAGTGTTCCCCAATGTTTCCTAGTGGAGACGATTCCTAGTTTTCCCAATGTTTCCTAGTGGAGACGATTCCTAGTGTTCCCCAATGTTTCCTAGTGGAGACGATTCCAAGTGTTCCCCAATGTTTCCTAGTGGAGACGATTCCTAGTGTTCCCCAATGTTTCCTAGTGGAGACGATTCCTAGTGTTCCCCAATGTTTCCTAGTGGAGACGATTCCAAGTGTTCCCCAATGTTTCCTAGTGGAGACGATTCTAAGTGTTCCCCAATGTTTCCTAGTGGACACGATTCCTAGTGTTCCCCAATGTTTCCTAGTGGAGACGATTCCTAGTGTTCCCCAATGTTTCCTAGTGGAGACGATTCCTAGTGTTCCCCAATGTTTCCTAGTGGAGACGATTCCTAGTGTTCCTCAATGTTTCCTAGTGGAGACGATTCCTAGTGTTCCCCAATGTTTCCTAGTGGAGATGATTCCTAGTGTTCCCCAATGTTTCCTAGTGGAGACGATTCCTTGTGTCCCCCAATGTTTCCTAGTGTAGACGATTCCTAGTGTTCCCCAATGTTTCCTAATGTAGACGATTCCAAGTGTTCCCCAATGTTTCCTAGTGGAGACGATTCCTTGTGTTCCCCAATGTTTCCTAGTGGAGACGATTCCTAGTGTTCCCCAATGTTTCCTAATGGAGATGATTCCTAGTGTTCCCCAATGTTTCCTAGTGGAGATGATTCCTAATGTTCCCCAATGTTTCCTAGTGGAGACGATTCCTAGTGTTCCCCAATGTTTCCTAGTGGAGACGATTCCTAGTGTTCCCCAATGTTTCCTAGTGGAGACGATGCCTACTGTTTCCCAATGTTTCCTAGTGGAGACGATTCCAAGTGTTCCCCAATGTTTCCTAGTGGAGACGATTCCAAGTGTTCCCCAATGTTTCCTAGTGGAGACGATTCCTAGTGTTCCCCAATGTTTCCTAGTGGAGACGATTCCTAGTGTTCCCCAATGTTTCCTAGTGGAGACGATTCCTAGTGTTCCCCAATGTTTCCTAGTGGAGACGATTCCTAGTGTTCCCCAATGTTTCCTAGTGGAGACGATTCCTAGTGTTCCCCAATGTTTCCTAGTGGAGACGATTCCTAGTGTTCCCCAATGTTTCCTAGTGGAGACGATTCCTAGTGTTCCCCAATGTTTCCTAATGTAGACGATTCCAAGTGTTCCCCAATGTTTCCTAGTGGAGACGATTCCTAGTGTTCCCCAATGTTTCCTAGTGGAGACGATTCCTAGTGTTCCCCAATGTTTCCTAGTGGAGACGATTCCTAGTGTTCCCCAATGTTTCCTAGTGGAGACGATTCCTAGTGTTCCCCAATGTTTCCTAGTGGACACGATTCCTAGTGTTCCCCAATGTTTCCTAGTGGAGACCATTCCTAGTGTTCCCCAATGTTTCCTAGTGGAGACGATTCCTAGTGTTCCCCAATGTTTCCTAGTGGAGACGATTCCTAGTGTTCCTCAATGTTTCCTAGTGGAGACGATTCCTAGTGTTCCCCAATGTTTCCTAGTGGAGATGATTCCTAGTGTTCCCCAATGTTTCCTAGTGGAGACGATTCCTTGTGTCCCCCAATGTTTCCTAGTGTAGACGATTCCTAGTGTTCCCCAATGTTTCCTAATGTAGACGATTCCAAGTGTTCCCCAATGTTTCCTAGTGGAGACGATTCCTTGTGTTCCCCAATGTTTCCTAGTGGAGACGATTCCTAGTGTTCCCCAATGTTTCCTAGTGGAGATGATTCCTAGTGTTCCCCAATGTTTCCTAGTGGAGATGATTCCTAATGTTCCTCAATGTTTCCTAGTGGAGACGATTCCTAGTGTTCCCCAATGTTTCCTAGTGGAGACGATTCCTTGTGTTCCCCAATATTTCCTAGTGGAGATGATTCCTAGTGTTCCCCAATGTTTCCTAGTGGAGACGATTCCTAGTGTTCCCCAAAGTTTCCTAGTGGAGACGATTCCTAGTGTTCCCCAATGTTTCCTAGTAGAGACGATGCCTAGTGTTCCCCAATGTTTCCTAGTGGAGACGATTCCTAGTGTTCCCCAATGTTTCCTAGTGGAGACGATTCCTAGTTTTCCCAATGTTTCCTAGTGGAGACGATTCCTAGTGTTCCCCAATGTTTCCTAGTGGAGACGATTCCTAGTGTTCCCCAATGTTTCCTAGTGGAGACGATTCCTAGTTTTCCCAATGTTTCCTAGTGGAGACGATTCCTAGTGTTCCCCAATGTTTCCTAGTGGAGACGATTCCTAGTGTTCCCCAATGTTTCCTAGTGGAGACGATTCCTAGTGTTCCCCAATGTTTCCTAGTGGAGACGATTCCTAGTGTTCCCCAATGTTTCCTAGTGGAGACGATTCCAAGTGTTCCCCAATGTTTCCTAGTGGAGACGATTCTAAGTGTTCCCCAATGTTTCCTAGTGGACACGATTCCTAGTGTTCCCCAATGTTTCCTAGTGGAGACGATTCCCAGTGTTCCCCAATGTTTCCTAGTGGAGACGATTCCTAGTGTTCCCCAATGTTTCCTAGTGGAGACGATTCCTAGTGTTCCTCAATGTTTCCTAGTGGAGACGATTCCTAGTGTTCCCCAATGTTTCCTAGTGGAGATGATTCCTAGTGTTCCCCAATGTTTCCTAGTGGAGACGATTCCTTGTGTCCCCCAATGTTTCCTAGTGTAGACGATTCCTAGTGTTCCCCAATGTT
Organism: Rana temporaria; assembly: GCF_905171775.1. Lineage (NCBI taxonomy): Eukaryota > Metazoa > Chordata > Amphibia > Anura > Ranidae > Rana > Rana temporaria. The sequence goes on from NC_053492.1 coordinate 19,831,154, forward strand.
TCCTAATGTAGACGATTCCAAGTGTTCCCCAATGTTTCCTAGTGGAGACGATTCCTTGTGTTCCCCAATGTTTCCTAGTGGAGACGATTCCTAGTGTTCCCCAATGTTTCCTAATGGAGATGATTCCTAGTGTTCCCCAATGTTTCCTAGTGGAGATGATTCCTAATGTTCCCCAATGTTTCCTAGTGGAGACGATTCCTAGTGTTCCCCAATGTTTCCTAGTGGAGACGATTCCTTGTGTTCCCCAATATTTCCTAGTGGAGATGATTCCTAGTGTTCCCCAATGTTTCCTAGTGGAGACGATTCCTTGTGTTCCCCAATATTTCCTAGTGGAGATGATTCCTAGTGTTCCCCAATGTTTCCTAGTGGAGACGATTCCAAGTGTTCTCCAATGTTTTCTAGTGGAGACGATTCCAAGTGTTCCCCAATGTTTCCTAGTGGAGACGATTCCAAGTTTTCCCCAATGTTTCCTAGTGGAGACGATTCCAAGTTTTCCCCAATGTTTCCTAGTGGAGACGATTCCTAGTGTTCCCCAATGTTTCCTAGTGGAGACGATTCCTAGTGTTCCCCAATGTTTCCTAGTGGAGACGATTCCAAGTGTTCCCCAATGTTTCCTAGTGGAGACGATTCCTAGTGTTCCCCAATGTTTCCTAGTGGAGACGATGCCTAGTGTTCCCCAATGTTTCCTAGTGGAGACGATTCCTAGTGTTCCCCAATGTTTCCTAGTAGAGACGATTCCTAGTGTTCCCCAATGTTTCCTAGTGGAGACGATTCCTAGTGTTCCCCAATGTTTCCTAGTGGAGACGATTCCTAGTGTTCCCCAATGTTTCCTAGTGGAGACGATTCCTAGTGTTCCCCAATGTTTCCTAGTGGAGACGATTCCTAGTGTTCCCCAATGTTTCCTAGTGGAGACGATTCCTAGTGTTCCCCAATGTTTCTTAGTGAAGACGATGCCTGGTGTTCCCCAATGTTTCCTAGTGGAGACGATTCCTAGTGTTCCCCAATGTTTCCTAGTGGAAACGATTCCAAGTGTTCCCCAATGTTTCCTAGTGGAGACGATTCCAAGTGTTCCCCAATGTTTCCTAGTGGAGACGATTCCTAGTGTTCCCCAATGTTTCCTAGTGGAGACGATTCCAAGTGTTCCCCAATGTTTCCTAGTGGAGACGATTCCTAGTGTTCCCCAATGTTTCCTAGTGGAGACGATGCCTAGTGTTCCCCAATGTTTCCTAATGGAGACGATTCCTAGTGTTCCCCAATGTTTCCTAGTGGAGACGATTCCTAGTGTTCCCCAATGTTTCTTAGTGGAGACGATGCCTAGTGTTCCCCAATGTTTCCTAGTGGAGACGATTCCTAGTGTTCCCCAATGTTTCCTAGTGGAGACAATTCCAAGTTTTCCCAATGTTTCCTAGTGGAGACGATTCCAAGTGTTCCCCAATGTTTTCTAGTGGAGACGATTCCTAGTGTTCCCCAATGTTTCCTAGTGGAGACGATTCCTAGTGTTCCCCAATGTTTCCTAGTGGAGACGATTCCTAGTGTTCCCAAAAGTTTCCTAGTGGAGACGATTCCTAGTGTTCCCAAAAGTTTCCTAGTGGAGACGATTCCTAGTGTTCCCCAATGTTTCCTAGTGGAGACGATTCCAAGTTTTCCCCAATGTTTCCCAATGTTTTCCCACTTTTTGTGATTCGGCACTGCGTTGCTTTAACTGACAATTGCGCGGTCGAGCGACATGGCTCCCAAACAAAACTGACGTCTTTTGTTCCCCCCACAAATAGAGCTTTCTTTTGGTGGTATTTGATCACCTCTGCGTTTGTTTTTTTTATGCTCTATAAACAAAAATAGAGCGACAATTTAGAAAAAAAAGCAATGTTTTTTACATTTTGCTATAATAAATATCCCCAAAAAATATATAAAAAAACAGATTTTCCCTCAGTTTAGGCCGATACGTATTCTTCTACATATTTTCGGTATTTATTAATTGGTTTGCGCAAAAGTTATAGCGTCTACAAAATAGGGTATAGTTTTATGGCATTTTTATTAATAATTTGTTATTACTAGTAATGGCGGCGATCTGCGATCTTCATCGTGACGGCGACATTATGACGGACACATCGGACACCTTTGGCACTATTTTGAAACCATTCACACTTACACAGCGATCAGTGCTTTAAATATGCATTTATCACTGTGTAAATGTGACTGGCAGTGAAGGGGTTAACCAGGAGGGGGTGCTGAAAGAGTTAAGTGTGCCTAGGGATGTGTTCTAACTGTAGGGGGGATAGGCTGTGTGTGACATGACACTGATCACCGCTGCCGATTACAGGGAGCTGTGATCAGTGTCCTGTCACTAGGAAAACTTGGGAAATGCTTGTTTACAACAGCATTTCCCCGTTCTTCCTCTCCGTGAGACGATCGCGGATATCCCCACGGACATCGAGTCCGCGGGATCCGCGGTCACACTCACGATGCTCGCGGCGCACGCGCCCACAATGTCGCGTCTTAAAGGGCAAGGTATATATAGACGTTGATCTACCCAGCCGTGCCATTTTGCCGACGTATATCGGCGTGAGCCAGTCGGCAAGTGGTTAAAGGGTAACTCCACCTTCATAGGGGAAAAAACTAGCAAATAAAAAAACAAAATAATATGGCATATACAATTGTGACAAAAGTGATATTGTAATGGAATGTGGTGAAAAATGACCTTTTCTTTTCAATCCGCAAATCTGTAATTTTGGTGAGATATTCCCAATAGGAAATCACGTCTAAAGGGATTGCAAACCCTTTAATACATACCAGCTGAGAATCGGGCAACCACCTTTATAACAATTCAGGCATGGGGGAGAGGGCACAATGGTCCCCTGCAGCATGGTGCCCAGTCCCAATGGCTACTACTGTGTCCCGTTACTGTCTGCCATTGCATTGAGTGGAGGGAGATGAATCACTCCGCCTGGGAAGGGAATATGCAGGCTGGGACTTGAGCCAGCATGCGGAGCAGGCTTGGAAGTGACATGCACCCGAAATAGAAAAAATAGTCCCTCCCACACACCCACAAGAACATCAATACGGAGGTATACAGAAAGAAGAAAAAAAAACTCAGATAAGTCAGGGGTGGGGGGAGTTGGGGCCTGGGGGGGGATGCTAGCTGGAGAAGGACTTTTTTTAAATTTTTTATTCTGCTTTCTTTTATTCTCTGATTACCGGGCCCCCCTGCTTGCCGGGGCCCGGTACAACAGGGTCAGGTGTACTGGCTTATCAGCGGCCCTGGTCACTTATCTTGCAGGGGTCAAGTCCTGGGGAAAAAAGTGTGGGAACTCCCACCCAAGATCCACTCCCCCACCAAAAAAAAAAAAGATACGCTCATATGCATATATATTTCACAGAAAATAAAGTGCAACATTTATTGTAAAGTTCCAGTTTACAAAAACAAAATAACAGAATAATGTCAAACTAACAGAATAATCACCACAGTGGTCCTAAATTGCGCTAAATATTGGCTTAAAGGGGGTGTTGTTAAAGAGAGTCTGAGATGACTTATATAGGGCAGAATGTGGTAATGTTAAATAGGGAATGCAGAGTTTATGGTGGTGAGTAGTATGTACAGGAGAGGAGTGCGGAGTGTATGGAGGTGGGTAGTATGTACAGGAGAGGAGTGCGGAGTGTATGGTGGTGAGTAGTATGTACAGGAGAGGAGTGCGGAGTGTATGGTGGTGGGTAGTATGTACAGGAGAGGAGTGTGGAGTGTATGGAGGTGGGTAATATGTACAGGAGAGGAGTGTGGAGTGTATGGAGGTGGGTAGTATGTACAGGAGAGGAGTGTGGAGTGTATGGAGGTGGGTAATATGTACAGGAGAGGAGTGCGGAGTGTATGGAGGTGGGTAATATGTACAGGAGAGGAGTGCGGAGTGTATGGCGGGGGTAATATATACAGGAGAGGAGTGCGGAGTGTATGGAGGTGGGTAGTATGTACAGGAGAGGAGTGCGGAGTGTATGGTGGTGAGTAGTATGTACAGGAGAGGAGTGCGGAGTGTATGGAGGTGAGTAGTATGTACAGGAGAGGAGTGCGGAGTGTATGGTGGTGAGTAGTATGTACAGGAGAGGAGTGCGGAGTGTATGGAGGTGAGTAGTATGTACAGGAGAGGAGTGCGGAGTGTATGGTGGTGAGTAGTATGTACAGGAGAGGAGTGCGGAGTGTATGGAGGTGAGTAGTATGTACAGGAGAGGAGTGCGGAGTGTATGGTGGTGAGTAGTATGTACAGGAGAGGAGTGCGGAGTGTATGGAGGTGGGTAGTATGTACAGGAGAAGAGTGCAGAGTGTATGGAGGTGGGTAGTATGTACAGGAGAGGAGTGCGGAGTGTATGGTGGTGAGTAGTATGTACAGGAGAGGAGTGCGGAGTGTATAGAGGTGGGTAGTATGTACAGGAGAGGAGTGCGGAGTGTATGGTGGTGAGTAGTATGTACAGGAGAGGAGTGCGGAGTGTATGGCGGGGGTAATATATACAGGAGAGGAGTGCTAGGTCGACCACATTTCCAAACTGCCATTCAGGGACACCCCCCCTCCCTCTCAAAAATGTGCAAATTTTAAAGGCCATAATAGGGGTATGGGGGGTCCGGGTACTACCTTGGGGGGACATGTATCAATGCTAATTCTTTTTTTAAATGATCATTTTTTCAGGAGCAGTGATTATAATTATGCTTAAAGTGCAACAATAAAAATGAACAATTCCTCTAAATATAGTGCCTGGGGGGTCCCTTAGTCTGCCTGTAAAGTGGTGCATCTGTACCATGTATAGAACCTGCTGCAGCAAAAATTACATTTCTAAAGAAAAAAAAACAAATTTAAATTGACTCACGGTTGCAATTGCTGGCATCCGGCTATTGAATAAAAAAAAAGACAGAAAAAAAGTAGTGCCCCCCCCAGTCCATACCAGACCCCTCGGGCTCTGCCCCCCACCCCAAAGCACCTTGTCATCATCTTACCCTGGCCGGTGGTTGTGGTGGCATGCAGGTTATCAGAATCTGGAAGCCCCCAAAGAGTCTGGAATGGACTAGGGGAGGGGGACCCCACGCCGTTTATTTCTTTTTTTTTAAACTTTTTTTATTTATTGGCAGCTTTCCCAGCCCCGCTCCTTAACAACCAGCTTTTACTGCACCCTGGTTGGGCGCAGTGCATTGCAGGGCATATGGCGGGTTGAACCCCCTGGGCTGGGAAACAGACAGTTTCCATCGTCTGCTCATTGGGTGGCTGTGTCAGTCTCATTCCGGGACACTGTATTGTCCTGGAAGGAAGGTACCCGGGACAGACTCCTCCAGAGTTCCGCCTTACATCCCCCACCAGAGTGCCCCCTTCGTACTACTGTACTAAGGGGCACTCTGGAGAAAGTAAAAGGGAACTCTGGAGAAAGTAAGGGGAGGAAGTAAAGGAGCACTCTGGAGGCACACAGATAGTACCTCTAGGGTGCCCCCCGCAGAGAGTCCTGAGGAGTGATGGCCATTAATCCATGCCAGGTGAATGTTAGGAAAAGCAGAGCACACCACCCACCTCATGGCTTCCCTATTCCACTACTGCTTGCTCTATCCCTGCCACAGCCCTGTAGAGGCTGCAGAGTGGTCAGAGGGGCCGCAAAATAGTCAGAGGAACAGTGGGATGCACAGGGAGACAGTGGGATGCACAGGGAGACAGTGGGATGCACAGGGGGACCGTGGGATGGCTAGAGGGATGGACAGGGGGACCGTGGGATGGACAGGGGGACCGTGGGATTGACAGAGGGACAGTGGGATGGACAGGGGGACAGTGGGATGGACAGAGGGACCGTGGGATGGACAGAGGGACCGTGGGATGCACAGAGGGACCGTGGGATGGACAGAGGGACAGTGGGATGGACAGTGGGATGGACAGAAGGACTGTGAGATGGACAGAGGGACCGTGAGATTGACAGAGTAACCGTGGGATGGACAGAGGGACCGTAGGATGAACAGAGGGACCGTGGGATGGACAGAGGGACAGTGGGATGGACAGAGGGACAGTGGGATGGACAGAGTGACAGTGGGATGGACAGGGGGACCATGGGATGGACAGGGGGACCATAGGATGGCTAAGGAGACCATAGGATTGCTAGAGGCACAGTGGGATGGCTAGAGGGACAGTGATGCTCAGTGATGGACTGTACACATACCTCTCTCCTGCTGTCCCGTTTTGTAAACTGTGGGTTGCTTGCACACTTCCTCCCTCTACTCTGACTGGCTGCTCCTTCTGCCGGGCTCCTGCAAGAAGTGCTGCATTGACAGGGACGAGGGGGTCAGGATGGCCGCTGCTTTGTTCTGCAAGCAGAGCAGAGAGGAACTGAAGGAGCCGGAATTAGGGGTGGCGGAGCTGAGGTGTACTGAGCATCGGCATTCGGCAAGCGTCATTGGTTGCTAGGACACTAGCGGCCAATAAGTTCAAAGCAAATAATGCGGGAAGGAGAGGGGGCGGCAGGCGTAATGACTCCTGGGAATAATGACAAAAGCTCCCAGGAGACATTGTGGCATCGAGGAATCCTCGAGTCCTGCAAAGGGAACGGCGTTCCTGCTGTGAAAAAAGTGCAGGGACGCCGTTCCCACACGTTCCCGCAGGACTCGAGCTCTGTTATCTTGGCTTCAAGCACTTTCCAGAGACAGTTGGTGGCAAGAGGAATGCAAAGGAACTGAAGGCCCCTTTGCGTTCCTCCAGGGCAGCCATCACAAATTTTGGGGCCCCTTACACAGCTTTAGGCAGGGCCCCCTGGAGCAGAGAAACGGGGGGGTGCTGACAAAAAAACAAGCGTAATCTCTTCTCTCCTGATGCGAGATAATAAGCGGGGGGCCTGGGGACAATCGGGCCCATTATAGGTGTAATGCAAAAAAAAAAAAACGGGAGGGGGGCCAGCCGGGCCTCTGGAGACCATCGAGCTCCTTACAGATGTAATGCATGTACCCCCCTGATGGCGGCCCTGCGTTCCTCTTTCCACCACTTGTATCTGGAAAGTTCTTGGAGGCCAGGAAAGGGCTGGCTATTAGTGCTAGCCATGTTGTCTGACCTAGTAGCAAGCCCTACAAAGCCTGTAGGAACATGGGACTGAATACTTCAGGTACTTTGCCCCCCAGAGGACAGAACACTGAAAAACTTTGAAGTGAGAGTTTTTTTTTTTTTTATCTGGCAAAATGCAACAAGCAGGTTAATGGAAAAACTATGGGTGGGAGCTGGTGTGTACTTTGGTGGTGTACTTTTTGGATCGCCCCCTGTCATGGAATACATTTTATAGGGCGTAGAGGGAGAAGGACAATTTGCAAAACGGAGAAACCACTCAGCAGAGACCTTGGCAATCAAGCATAAGTGAGAACAAGACTCAAAGCACTTTTCCTTAAGGCCGGGTTCACACTGGTATGACAAACGCTCCAACCTTGGTAGCTCATGTCGCATGATGCTATGGAAGCCAGGGTTGTCGGGAAAAGGCCCTTGTCCTCATCAACACGGGGACAAGGGGCCAGATTCTCGTAGATATCTGGCGGCGTAACGTATCTCCTTTACGTTACTCCGCCGCAAGTTTAACGGGCAAGTGCCTAATTCCCAAACCACTTACCTTTAAACTTGCAGAGGCGTAGCGTAAAGTCCACCCGCGCAAGCACTCCTAATTCAAATGATCCTGGTAGGGGGCGTGGATCATTTAAATTAGGCGCGCTCCCGCGCCGATCGTACTGCGCATGCTCTGTCGGGTAAATTACCCGATGTGCATTGCGCTAAATGACGTCACACGGACGTCATTTGTTTTGACGGTAACGTAAATGGCGTCCAGCGCCATTCACAGACAACTTACGCAAACGCCGTTAAATTTTCAAATTGCGACACGGGAATGACGGTCATACTTAACATTGAGTACGCCACCTAGGGGGCATGTTTATCTTTACGCCGCGTATCGCTTACGGAAACGACGTAAAAACACTATGACGGGCAAGCGTACGTTCGTGAATCGGCGTGACTAGTCATTTGCATATTCTACGCTGACCGCAAAGGAAACGCCACCTAGCGGTCAGCGTAGATATTGCAGCCTAAGATACAACGGCGCTGGCCGTCGTATCTTAGGCATGTTTAAGTGTATCTCAGTTTGAGAATACACTTAAACATAGGACGGCCTTAGATTCGGACTTACGTCGGCGTATCTGATGATACGCCGGCGTAATTCTTTGAGAATATGGCCCAAGGTTCTTTGGGGTGGAGGGGCGCATTGCCACCCCTCCCATGTTGAGGGCATGCAGTCTGGTACAGTTTGGGATGGCTCATCCCCACCCCCTTTCCTGACCTGCCAGGCTGTGTGGTCGGATAAGGGTTTGGTATGGATTTTGATTAGCCGTTTTTAAGGCGTAGGGGGTTCCCCTTAAAATCCATACCAGACCTAACGCCCTGGTATGCTCTAGGAGGGGAAACCCATGCCGTTTATGTTTTTTAACCACTTAAGCCCCGGACCTTTAGGCAGCTAAATGCCCAGGCCAGGTTTTGCGATTTGGCACTGCGTCGCTTTAACAGACAATTGCGCGGTCGTGCGACGTGGCTCCCAAACAAAATTGGCGTCCTCTTTTCCCCACAAATAGAGCTTTCTTTTGGTGGTATTTGATCACCTCTGCGGTTTTTATTTTTTGCGCTATAAACAAAAATAGAGCAACAGTTTTGAAAAAAATGCAATATTTTTTACTTTTTACTATAATAAATATCCCCAAAAAACATATATATATAAAAAAAAAGTTTTCCTCAGTTTAGGCCGATACGTATTCTTCTACCTATTTTTGGTAAAAAAAAATCGCAATAAGCGTTTATCGATTGGTTTTGCGCAAAATTTATAGCGTTTACAAAATAGGGGATAGTTTTATTGCATTTTTATAATTTTTTTTTTTTTTTACTACTAATGGCGGCGATCAGCGATTTTTTTTGTGACTGCGACATTATGGCGGACACTTCGGACAATTTTGACACATTTTTGGGACCATTGTCATTTTCACAGCAAAAAAAATGCATTTAAATTGCATTGTTTATTGTGAAAATGACAGTTGCAGTTTGGGAGTTAACCACAGGGGGCGCTGAAGGAGTTATGTTTCACATAGTGTGTGTTTACAACTGTAGGGGGGTGTGGCTGTAGGTCTGACGTCATCGATCGAGTCTCCCTATAAAAGGGATCACTCGATCGATGCAGCCGCCACAGTGAAGCACGGGGAAGCCGTGTTTACATATGGCTCTCCCCGTTCTTCAGCGCCGGGGAGCGATCGCGAGGGGGTGGCTAGAAACGAATAGCCGCGCCCTCATCCCGGATCGCTCCCCGAGGATTTCTGACCGCCGCATGTAGCGGGGGGGGGGGGACCCCCGACCCGCGGAAAGGTAGGGACGTACGGGTACACCCATCTGCCTGTACGTGCCATTCTGTGGACGTATATGTATATGCGGCGGGCATAAGCGGTTAACATTTTGCGTGGAGTTCCCCCTAAAGATTCGCACCAGACACAGTGCTACAGCTGGAGAGTGCAAAATCTGGTGCACCTGTGCATGGTAGCCAATCAGCGTCTAACTTCAGCTTGTTTAATTAAGCTTTGACAAAAAAAAAAAAAACATGAAATCTGATTGGTTTCTATGCAGAGCTGCACCAGATTTTGCACTCTCCAGTTTCAGTAAGTCAACTTAAAATACAAAGGCGTGTATTACCTTACTGGTGCATTAGGTGGCAGCAGAGGACTGCTGGATTCAGAGATTAGGCAATATTTGCACATCTTTCCATTTGAGTCTTTTGCTCTGCATAGCAAACATTTATTGCTTCACTTTTAGAAGGATGTTGTATATATAGTAGCCGGGGGGTGCTTCTGAAAAGTTCAAGAGGAAATTTTGTTAGCTAATTTCTAAATTCATCATCATGATCACAGAGGTCTCCACATTTTTTCAAAACGAGGGCCACGTCGGATATTTTACAAATGCTTGTGGGCCAAAAAAAAAATGAATAATAAATGAATGAATAGGTTTTACTTTTTTGGAATCAGCGTGATTCAGAATGAAAGGAAAATAAAAGTAAATCAGTAAAACATAGCAAAGTCTCCCCATCGGAGTCCCCATCAGAGTTCCCCCCACATCAGGATTCACATCAGAGTTCCTCCTATATCAGGATCCCCATCAGAGCCTTTCTTACATCAATGTCTGCCTTAGGAGTTCTCCCTTACATCAGAATCCCCATCAGAGCCTCCCTTACACCAGTGTCTGCCTTAGGAGTCCTCCCTTACATGAGAATCCCCATCAGAGCCTCCCTTACATCAGTGTCTGCCTTAGGAGTCCTCCCTTACATCAGAATCCCCATCAGAGACTTCCTTACATCAGTGTCTGCCTTAGGAGTCCTCCCTTACATGAGAATCCCCATCAGTGCCTCCCTTACATCAGTGTCTGCCTTAGAAGTCCTCCCTTACATCAGAATCCCCATCAGAGCCTCCCTTAAATCAGTGTCTACCTTAGGAGTTCTCCCTTACATCAGTGTCTGCCTTAGGAGTTCTCCCTTACATCAGAATCCCCATCAGAGCCTCCCTTACATCAGTGTCTGCCTTAGGAGTCCTCCCTTACATCTGAGTCCCCATCAGAGCCTCCCTTACATCAGTGTCTACCTTAGGAGTTCTCCCTTACATCAGAATCCCCATCAGAGCCTCCCTTACATCAGTGTGTGCCTTAGGAGTTCTCCCTTACATCAGAATCTCCATCAGAGCCTCTCTTACATCAGTGTGTGCCTTAGGAGTTCTCCCTTACATCAGAATCCCCATCAGAGCCTCCCTTACATCAGTGTGTGCTTTAGGAGTTCTCCCTTACATCAGAGTCCCTATCAGAGCCTCCCTTACATCAGTGTCTGCCTTAGGAGTTCTCCCTTACATCAGAATCCCCATCAGAGCCTCCATTACATCAGTGTCTACCTTAGGAGTTCTCCCTTACATCAGAATCCCCATCAGAGCCTCCCTTACATCAGTGTCTGCCTTAGGCAGTGGTGTATTTAGGTTTTGTGCTGCCCTAGGCCTGACTAAACCCATGCACCTCCTAATTTAAATATGACCCACCCCTTCCTGTCAAGGCCACACCCCTGTCTGTTTAAGATCCGCCCTGACATTTTTGAGTGGAGACACTAGTTCTTAGGGCCTGGGGGCGGGGAGCAATGGATTCCCTTAATTTGCATAGATTTCCTCTCACTTCCTGTTTGGCTATGGGGCAGGAAGTGAAGGGAAATCTCTGCAATGGAACAGGGATGGTAAAAAAATAAACTGACAGGGGCTATAACCCTCCCTTACTCTATTCAAATTGAAAACAAAAAAGTGTTGCCTATAGTTCTACTTCAAGCACAAATTTCTGATAATTTTATGGCGAGAAGGGCGGGGGGGGGGGGGGGGAGGAGCGGAAGAAAAAATAAAAAAAGGGGGGGAAGAAAGGTGAAGAAAAAGAAAAAAGGAGGGGGGGTTAGAGACATGTTGCTTTTTATCTGCACCATGCATGATTTGCCAGTACTAGTGTGAGCCTCAACTCTTGTATGGAGTGCGCTCACATGTAGCCCCACTAGGTGGCGATACCACCAAGGCCTATATAAAGGCTGTGTACAGCCAATACAAATCAGCATGAAAAAGGTGTGCGCGGTGATTTTCATCTCCTCACTGCGCACGCACCGAAACGCGTTGCGTCGCGGTCCGTGACGCCATCCCGCCTCACGCCGCGCCTCAGGACCCAGCACAGACTCGCAGCTCGAGTAAAGACTGCTTCTGGACTGACACAAGCGGAGATGGACATCTCACTGGACTTTCATATGCCTTCATAAAGAATCTTCAGATTCTTAATGCTATTGTTCATTAAAATTATACAGGTTTTTCTCAAGTGGCGCCTGCCTTCTGTGTTTTTCTACATGCTCTGTCTGGAGTTCAGCTTCAGCTCCGAATTGCAAGGCAGCCCTGGGTATATAAGACCTTACTACAGAGCAACAGCTCAAAGGACTTTTATGGACAAGTGTCCTATATTATACTACAGGGTGCGCCACTATCTTGTATTTGTTTTTGGAAACAATACAGAACACAACGACATTTATATGTAGCTGAGGTGTATCTGGTATCCCAGGCTAATAGATGGCGTACCTTCTGAGAGTACTAAATTAACCCTCTCCCTCCCATACACCTGATGTAAAACCCTCTAAAAAGGGATGGTAATTGATCGCATTGTTCAAGCCTGGTGGTAGAGTGGCTCGTAAGGCCACTATCCACCTAGTTTCTCCTTCTAGTAAGGTCTTGTCCCAGTCCCCCCCTATTGTTGGGGCTCTTAAGGCCACTATCCACCACGTTTCTCTTTGTAGTAAGGTCTTGTCCCAGTCCCCCCCTATTGTTGGGGCTCGTAAGGCCACTATCCACCGCGTTTCTCTTTGTAGTAAGGTCTTGTCCCAATCCCCCCAATTGTTGGGGCTCGTAAGGCCACTATCCACCTCGTTTCTCTTTGTAGTAAGGTCTTGTCCCAGTCCCCCCCTATTGTTGGGGCTCGTATGGCCACTATCCACCTTGTTTCTCTTTGTAGTAAGGTCTTGTCCCAGTCCCCCCCTATTGTTGGGGCTCGTAAGGCCACTATCCACCTTGTTTCTCTTTGCATTAAGGTCTTGTCCCAGTCCCCCCCTATTGTTGGGTCTCGTAAGGCCACTATCCACAGCGTTTCTCTTTGTAGTAAGGTCTTGTCCCAGTCCCCCCTTATTGTTGGGGCTCGTAAGGCCACTATCCACAGCGCTTCCCTTTGTAGTAAGGTCTTGTCCCAGTCCCCCCCCTATTGTTGTGGCTCGTAAGGCCACTATCCACCTTGTTTCTCTTTGTAGTAAGGTCTTGTCCCAGCCCCCCCTATTGTTGGGGCTCGTAAGGCCACTATCCACCTTGTTTCTCTTTGCATTAAGGTCTTGTCCCAGTCCCCCCCTATTGTTGGGGCTCGTAAGGCCACTATCCACCACGTTTCTCTTTGTAGTAAGGTCTTGTCCCAATCCCCCCAATTGTTGGGGCTCGTAAGGCCACTATCCACCTCGTTTCTCTTTGTAGTAAGGTCTTGTCCCAGTCCCCCCCTATTGTTGGGGCTCGTAAGGCCACTATCCACCTAGTCTCTCTTTGTAGTAAGGTCTTGTCCCAGTCCCCCCCCTATTGTTGGGGCTCGTAAGGCCACTATCCATCTCGTTTCTCTTTGTAGTAAGGTCTTGTCCCAGTCCCCCCCTATTGTTGGGGCTCGTAAGGCCACTATCCACGCGTTTCTCTTTGTAGTAAGGTCTTGTCCCAGTCTCCCCTATTGTTGGGGCTCGTATGGCCACTATCCACCTTGTTTCTCTTTGTAGTAAGGTCTTGTCCCAGTCCCCCCCTATTGTTGGGGCTCGTAAGGCCACTATCCACCGCGTTTCTCTTTGTAGTAAGGTCTTGTCCCAGTCCCCCCCTATTGTTGGGGCTCGTAAGGCCACTATCCACCTCGTTTCTCTTTGTAGTAAGGTCTTGTCCCAGACCCCCCCTATTGTTGGGGCTCGTAAGGCCACTATCCACCTCGTTTCTCTTTGTAGTAAGGTCTTGTCCCAGACCCCCCCTATTGTTGGGGCTCGTAAGGCCACTATCCACCTCGTTTCTCTTTGTAGTAAGGTCTTGTCCCAGTCCCCCCCTATTGTTGGGGTTCGATCACCAAAAATTGAATTCAGTGAAAATTGCCCTGGTGTACATCCCTGGCGTGTCTCTCTAGAGGGAGGTCTGAGTTGCATGTCCGCATGCTATATACATGTCTTTATATACGTTTATTTAGTTCTAGTTTTGTTTTCCCCACGTAAAAGCATCCGCAGGGGCAGGTCAGAAGGTATACTACCCCAAATATACAACAATTAGCGTAGTGAGTCGGTTTGTACCTAGATCCATTTGGTAGCACAAAGTCCCTCGTTGTGTTTATAAATTGACAATGGGAGCAGCCCCCACATTTGAAGGTGCCCCATCGTTAACAAGGATCTCCCCTGAATGCACCAGTGTACTCACTGGTAACAAGCTTGTCCTTCAGGGACCGTGCCCATTTGTAAGTAATCAGGGGGTCATTGGGTATAAATTGACTTAGTACCGGATCGACCCAGAGGATGTGCTAATGTCTCTCTACAATTTTTCTAAGCTCTATGTTGTCTGTTAAAAGTAGTGATAATTCTTGTCTGTGTGCGTATTTCGGTTGGGCCTGGGCTTCTTTTTGGACTCGGAAAAAGCAGGTTTAATCTTGCTTTCTCTCTGACCCTTTTGAAGGCCTTTTTTAGGCCCGTAGGGGAATATCCCCGCTGGAGTAGTCTCAATTATAGTTTTTTTTGCCTCAATGATAAACATATTATCTTCCGAGCAATTCCTTTGGATCCAAAGGTATTGCGTGTATCGAATGGACTTGATGAGTGATGCTGGATTGAAGCTGGTTGCGTGCAAGATGGTGTTTCCAGCCGTTTCCTTCCAGTATAGTACACTCGATAGATGACCATCTGGGTTCTTAACCATGGTAACGTCTAAAAATGTAATTTTCTGAAGATCGTGTACCATCGTGAATTTCAGGTTGAAATAGTTTTGACCCATGGATGCAATGCATGGGTTCAGGCTATCGACTGATCCATTGCATACTAGGAAGATATTGTCGATAAACCTGTACCATACTAGAATCTTATCATTGAATGAGTCAGGATCATTGGCAGAGGAACGAGTTCTCCCACTCCCCAAGATACAGGTTGGCGTACAATGGGACACAACATGTCCCCATCGCCACCCCCTGTATCTGGAGGAAGTGGGAGCCATCAAACGCAAAGGCGTTGTGTAACAAGATAAAATCCAGTGCACGCAGAATAAACTGGTGCAGTGGCTTATCATCCTTGTATCCATAGCGACATATAGGTTTTCAAGATTCTGCAGTAGTTGGGTAGTGCCCCTAATGTACAACGGTAGATTAGTCACCAAGGGACGTACCGTATTTATCGCGGTATAACGCGCTCCCGCGTATACCGCGCACCCCTAAAGTGGCCCCCAATCCTGTGGAAAAAAAGTTTTTTTTTTTTTTGTACTACAGTTTTGGTGTCTTGCGCTGCGTCCATCGGTGGCCGTCTTCGGCGGGTCGGGTGTCCTCTTCGGCGGGTCGGGTGTCCACTTCGGCGGGTCCGGCGTCCTTCTGCGGCGTCCTCGCGTCCTCCCCGCTCGTTTCCCGCCACAAGTTTGAATACTGCGCCGGCATATACCGAGCGCAGTACACTCGTGTATCTTCGGGCAGGCTCGGCAACTGACGCGCTGACGTCCTGTACGCTCAGGACGTCAGTGCGAGAGGCGCCGAGACATGGATGAGTGAGTTTGGGGTGGAGGAACTTTACTGGCCTGCCTGACCTCAACCCAATAGAACACCTTTGGGATGAATTAGAGCAGAGCCAGGCCTTCTTGTCCAACATCAGTGCCTGACCTCACAAATGCACTTCTTGAAGAATGGTCAAACATTCCCATAGACACACTCCTAAACCTTGTGGACAGCCTTCCCAGAAGAGTTGAAGCTGTTATAGCTGCAAAGGGTGGGCCAACTCAATATTGAACCCTACAGACTTAGGGCCAGATTCTCGTACATTTGCGCGGGCGTAACATATCCGATTTACGTTACGCCTCCGCAACTTAGACGGGAAAGTGCTGTATTCTCAAAGCACTTGCTTCGTAAGTTGCGGTGGCGTAGCGTAAATCGGCCGGTGTAAGCCCGCCTAATTCAAATGTTGA
This sequence comes from Rana temporaria, assembly GCF_905171775.1. NCBI lineage: Eukaryota > Metazoa > Chordata > Amphibia > Anura > Ranidae > Rana > Rana temporaria. The sequence continues at coordinate 19,846,917 of NC_053492.1, forward strand.
TCAGGGGGGCGTGTTTTATGGTAATGTGCTGTGACCCGACGTGATTGACGTTTTGCACTTACGGCGCATGCGCCGTCCCTGGAATAACCCAGTGTGCTTTGCGGCAAAGTACGCCGCAAGGACGTATTGGTTTCGACGTGTACGTAAATGACGTCCAGCCCCATTCACGGACGACTTACGCAAACGACGCGGGGACGACGGCCATACTTAACATTGGTACGCCGCACTTACGCCACCATATAGCAGGGGCAACTTTACGCCGGTAAAAGCCTAACGTAAACGGCGTAAATTTACTGCGTCGGCCAGGCGTACGTTCGGGAATTCGCGTATCTAGCTTATTTGCATACTCAACGTGGAATTCAGCGGAAGCGCCACCTAGCGGCCAGCGTAAATATGCATTTACGATACGACGGTGTAACACAGTTACGCCAGTCGGATCTACGGCAAATCTTTGCGTAAATGATTCTAAGAATCAGGCGCATAGATGCGACCGTGCAACGCAGAGATACGACGGCGTATCTGGAGATACGCCGTCGTATCTCCACTGAGAATCCGGGCCTAAGACTGGGATGCCATTAGGCCTTGTACACACGACCGAACATGTCCGCTGAAACTGGTCCGCGGACCAGTTTCCGCGGACATGTCCGACCGTGTGTAGGGCCTAGCGGACATTTTTCCGGCCGAGCGGACAGGTTTCCAGCGGACAAAAGTTTCTTAGCATGCTAAGAAACTTGTCCGCTGGAAACCTGTCCGTCGGACATGTCCGCTGGTTAGTACGTCTAACCAGCGGACCGAAATCCCGCGCATGCGTCGAATTGATTCGACGCATGCGTGGAAGCATTGAAGTCCCGTATTAGAGAACGTGCAGAGAAGAGCAACCAAACTGATAAGAGGCATGGAGGAGCTTGGCTATGAGGAAAGATTAGAGGAACTAAATGTATTCACTCTTGAGAAGAGGAGAATTAGAGGGGATATGATCAACATGTACAAATATATAAGAGGTCCATACAGTGGACTTGGTGTTGAGTTATTCACTTTACGGTCAACACTGAGGACAAGGGGGCACTCTTTACGTATAGAGGAAAAGAGATTTCATCTCCAAATATGGAAAGGTTTTTTCACAGTAAGAGCTGTGAAAATGTGGAACAGACTCCCTCCAGAGGTGGTTCTGGCCAGCTCAGTAGATTGCTTTAAGAAAGGCCTGGATTCTTTCCTAAATGTACATAAAATAACGGAGTACTAAGATTTGTAGGTAAAGTTGATCCGGGGAAAATCCGATTGCCTCTCGGGGGATCAGGAAGGAATTTTTTCCCCTGCTGTAGCAAATTGGATCATGCTCTGCTAGGGTTTTTTGCCTTCCTCTGGATCAACTGTGGGTATGGAGTTGGGTGTATGGGATTGTATTGTGTTTTTTATTTTGTTTGTTTATTTTTTTGTGGTTGAACTGGATGGACTTGTGTCTTTTTTCAACCTGACTAACTATGTAACTATGTCGGTGTCTTCTAGGTCACCGCGTTCTCTGTCCGCGGGGATTTTGGTCTGATGGTGTGTACACACATCAGACCAAAAGCTCCGAGCAGACATGTCCGATGAAAACGGTCCGCGGACCGTTTTTATCGGACATGTCTGCTCGTGTGTACAAGGCCTCAAAGTTCATGTGCGTGTAAAGGCAGACGTCCCAATACTTTTGACAATATAGTGTATTTGGGTTTATGAATGAAAACCTGGACCAGCAGAATTGTTCTGTTTCCTAGCAGTGGGGACGGCAGTAGAAAGGTTGTTTGCAAACTTGCTTGATTTCCCTGGATATATTGAAACAATCTAAGACATGTAACAATAAGTTTTTAAATTTGACACAGGCCCTTGCAGTCTTTAGTCACAACTTTACTCGTACCAGTACAACACAGCAGATTTCAGAGATTGTTTTCTGCTATAAATACATTAGCGCCTGCACATTTGTCACTTAACACGTGTAAATGTATAGTAGATGAGGAGCAGGTTTTCCGTGTTACTGCAGCATTTGCTGAACATATGCGGGGCTGCTATGAATAATTGCCCAATTAAGCTATATGACTGATGATTTGTGTCTGCGAAGTTACAGGAGGCCGGGCGCTTACAATAACAGAATGTTCGCGGCGTGACAGGGATCTTTGCTGCAATCGGCGACAATGGCGATTACGGTGCTCTTTTTTTAATGGACATATTATTGAGATCCGGTGGCTGGGAAATCTATTAAACCTCCAAATGAGATTCATTTATTGCTGGAGGTGAAATGTTTAGACTTTGATAAAGATAACTAAACGTGGGCAAGACATGTTATAGTGAAAGAAAAATCTTTTTTTTTATGTGAATATATATATATTCTTTTTAGTTTTTTTATCTGTAAATATATTTTATATATATTTCCAATTGTCTTTTCTATGAGCAAGAGTGTAATAGATAGGGTTCCCTATAGACAGGGAGAGTCCAGGAGATACAGGAATGTTCCAGAGGCTCTGATGAGACGAAGGAGCTCAAGGAGAACTAAAATCACGGGGGTCACGGGGCGACACGGGATGCTCAGAGTGCTCTGGAATCATGGGAACTATGAACTGACAGAGGATGTTCATGGTGCCCTGGAGTCACAGGAGACACTGGAGGCTCAAGGTGCTCTGGAGTCGCAGGGTGACACTGGATACTCAAGGTGCTCTGGGGTCACAGGGTGACACTGGATGCTCAAGGTGCTCTTGGGTCACAGGGTGACACTGGATGCTCAAGGTGCTCTTGGGTCACTGGATGCTCAAGGTGCTCTGGAGTCACAGGGTGACACTGGATGCTCAAGGTACTCTGGAGTCACAGGTCGACACTGGATGCTCAAGGTGCTCTGGGGTCACAGGGTGACACTGGATGCTCAAGGTGCTCTGGGGTCACAGGGTGACACTGGATGCTCAGGGTGATCTGAGGTCACAGGGTGACAGGATGCTCAGGGTGATCTGAGGTCACAGGAGGCACAGGGTGACACAGGATACTCAATGTGCTCTGGAGTCTTTTTTTTTATGTGAATATATATATTATTTTTAGTTTTTTTATCTGTAAATATATTTTATATATATTTCCAATTGTCTTTTCTATTAGCAAGAGTGTAATAGATAGGGTTCCCTATAGACAGGGAAAGTCCAGGAGATATAGGAATGTTCCAGAGGCTCTGATGAGACGAAGGAGCTCAAGGAGAACTAAAATCACGGGGGTCACAGGGCGACACAGGATGCTCAGAGTGCTCTGGAATCATGGGAATTATGAACTGACAGAGGATGTTCATGGTGCCCTGGAGTCACAGGGAGACACTGGATGCTCAAGGTGCTCTGGGGTCACAGGGTGACACTGGTTGCTCAAGGTGCTCTGGAGTCACAGGGTGACACTGGATGCTCAAGGTGCTCTGGAGTCACAGGGTGACACTGGATGCTCAAGGTGCTCTGGAGTCACAGGGTGACACTGGATGCTCAAGGTGCTCTGGAGTCACAGGGTGACACTGGATGCTCAAGGTGCTCTGGGGTCACAGGGTGACACTGGATGCTCAAGGTGCTCTGGGGTCACAGGGTGACACTGGATGCTCAAGGTGCTCTGGAGTCACAGGGTGACACTGGATGCTCAAGGTGCTCTGGAGTCACAGGGTTACACTGGATGATCATGGTGCCCTGGAGTCACAGGGAGACACTGGAGGCTCAAGGTGCTCTGGGATCACAGGGTGACAATGGATGCTAAAGGTGCTCTGGAGTCACAGGGTGACACTGGTTGCTCAAGGTGCTCTGGAGTCACAGGGTGACACTGGATGCTCAAGGTGCTCTGGAGTCACAGGGTGACACTGGATGCTCAAGGTGCTCTGGAGTCACAGGGTGACACTGGATGCTCCAGGTGCTCTGGGATCACAGGGTGACACTGGATGCTCAAGGTGCTCTGGGGTCACAGGGTGACACTGGATGCTCAAGGTGCTCTGGGGTCACAGGGTGACACTGGATGCTCAGGGTGATCTGAGGTCACAGGGTGACAGGATGCTCAGGGTGATCTGAGGTCACAGGAGGCACAGGGTGACAGGATGCTCAGGGTGATCTGAGGTCACAGGAGGTACAGGGTGACACAGGATGCTCAGGGTGATCTGAGGTTACAGGAGGCACAGGGTGACACAGAATACTCAATGTGCTCTGGAGTCACAGAGGTCACAGGGTGACACAGGATTCTTAGGGTGCTCTAAAGTCATAGGTCATGGTTTGATAGAGGATGCTCATGATGTTCTGGAGTCACAAGGGTCATAGTGTGCATGAGGCCTAAGGCTGACCATGTCCTATTCTAAAACTAACTCTGTTGACTAAAACGGTAAGTTGAAATCAGAGATTTTGAAGTGGAGGGGGTAAGGGGGCCCTGAAGGTTCTAATTAAACCTCTAATGCCGCGTACACACAATCATAAATTCCGACAAGAAAACCGTGGATTTTTTTCAGACGGAATTTTTGCTCAAACTTGTGTTGCATACACCCGGTCACACAAATGTTGTCTGAAATTCCGATCGTCAAGAAGGTGAGGTAAAATTGCATACAGAAGATCGGGAATTTCCGACGAGAACATTTCCCGTCGGAAAATTTGAGAAACAGCTCTCAAATTTTTGTTGTCGGAAATCCCGACAGAAAAAATCCGATGGAGCCTACACACGTTCGGAATTTCCGACCAAAAGCTCACATTGAACTTTTCTTGACGGAAATTCCGATCGTGTGTACGCGGCATAAGGGGAAATGTAGGAGAGTAGTTAAGAAACTACAGGAGAGGATACAAAAAAAAAACCCAAGATAATAACAACACATGTGGGATATGACAATATAAAGCTGGAGGAGATCAATAGAGAACAAAAAGGCAGAAGAACCAGATTCGGGAGGGTTTGGGCCGCCAATTCTCATCTTCACCTTCCTCATAACTTGCAAACTTTTCCCCGAGTCGTTTTGCAGAGGTTGGGAAGACAAAATTACTTTTGCTTTGATAGGAGGCCAGAAAGTGAGTCAGCAGACAATTTCACAGCGATGTGCTGCTATCTCCATTTCAATTAAAAAACAGCACAGAAGGGACTTGCGGAGAATACAAATAGCCTGGAATCCGAGCCGGACGCGGAATGTGCTAAGCTCCAATTTACAAAAAAACATTAACAGTACATTAGAGCTCCGGAGTGAAAGCTGGAGGAAGGCTGAGCTGTCCAATAACTATCACTTTTCATTTTCTAACCTGAACTGGAAGGGAGGCAGTTGATGGTGGATTTTTTCGATGGGGTAACAACAGTTTTTGGTATTCACAAATAAAACCTTTATGTCTTAAGTCTCAGTAAAAATAATTGTCCATAGCAATGGTCTATATTCTACCTTTCCAGTGAAGCATTGGAGAGTAAAGGTAAAGATTCTTAGCTAGATTCAGGGAGGTCGCCGCATTTTTGCTGCGGCGTAGCGTATCGTATTTACACTACGCCGCCGTAAGTTAGCTAGGCAAGTACTGTATTCACGAAGTACTTGCCTGCTAAGTTACGGCAGCGTAGCGTGAATAAGCCGGCATAAGCGCGCCGAATTCAAATGAGGATGTGGGGGGCGTGTTTTATATAGATTAACTGTGACCCGACGTGATTGACGTTTTTTACGAACGGCTCATGCGCCGTCCGTGTACATATCCCAGTGTGCATTGCGGCAAAGTACGCCGCAAGGACATATTGGTTTCGACGTGGACGTAAATTACGTCCAGCCCCATTCACGGACAACTTACGCAAACTACGTAAAATTTTCAAATTTAGACGCGGGAACGACGGCCATACTTAACATTACTAGTCCAGCTATTTGATGGAATAACTTTATGCCTGAAAATGCCTTACGTAAACGGCGTATTTTTACTGCGACGGGCACGCGTACGTTCGTGAATAGGCGTATCTAGTCATTTACATATTCTACGCCGAACGCAATGGAAGCGCCACCTAGCGGCCAGCCTAATTATTGCACCCTAAGATACGACGGCGCAAGCCGTCGTATCTTAGATAGGTTTAAGTGTATCTCTGTTTGAGAATACACTTAAACTTAGGAAGGCGCAGATTCCGAGTTAGGTCGGCGTATATTGGTGTCATTTGGAGAAGTGCCCCATCACTGGGAGGAATTCTGCCCCATCATTGGGAGGAATTTTGCCCCATCATTGGGAGGAATTCTGCCCCATCATTGGGAGGAATTCTGCCCCATCATTGGTGTCATTGGGAGGAATTCTGACCCATTATTGGTGTCATTAGGAGGAATTCTGACCCATCATTGGTGTCATTAGGAGGAATTCTGCCCTGTCATTGGGAGGAATTCTGCCCCGTCATTGGGAGGAATTCTGCCCCATCATTGGGAGGAATTCTGCCCCATCATTGGGGTCATTGGGAGGAATTATGCCCCATCATTGGTGCCAATGAATAAAAAAGCACCCCAAGGGCCAGATAAAATCAAGCAAAGGGCCACATCTGGCCCCCGTGCCGCAGTTTGGAGACCACTGCTACACACCAATGCCTGAAACTACTACACCTTTGTGAGTGTATCTATAACTATCATTTACAATTAAAAATGTTTACCTACTGCACATAGAGGGTGCCGTTCTTTGTTCCTTTCTATATTCCAGAGTTTTTCCTTCCAAAACTTCTGAACTGACAGCCTCCTGAGGACAGTAATAGAGCTATCCTTACATGGACTGAATTTTTATGGACTTATCTTATTGCCCCTTTCTAATCCACCCCATATATATCAATTTCTTTATTTTTCAAAATAAATTTTCCTCTTCATTTGTACAAAACATGGGAAGTAGCAATCATCTTAACAAATATAAGTAGTTAGATCCAGATACATTCCAAAGAATTTATCACAATACAATCTCTCTATACACTCCTCTCGAGAGAGGAAGAGAAGAAAGAAAGAAAAAGGAAAAGGAAACAAAACAAGAGGGAACCAAACAATCCTATTCCTACCATTGGGGTCTTCCCATCTTCCTTATTTATTTCCTATCCTCCCACTCACTGAATTATGGCTTGGATAGTTGATTCCCAAAATTAATCCATAAACAAAAAAAGGGGGGAGGGCACTACAAGGGTCAGCATTTGTTAAAAAAAACAAAAAAGAAAAAATTTCATATTTCCTAATATTTGGGCATGGGGGGACGCTATCCCATGCCTTCCCTTCTATTATTTTATTATAACCCACTCCCAGTGCTCTCTCCCCCCATGGTACTTATGGTTCCCTCTCGTTCCTTATTAAAATATACGTTCACAAATTTCCCCACCCCACCCCCATCTAATTCATAAATAAATCAAAGTAATAATAATAATAATAATAATAATAATAATAGTAATAAAAAAATATATATAAAAAAATATATAAAAAAAACAAAAAAAAAAAAACAAAAGGGGAAAAAAGGAAACAAAAAAAAAGGGGGGGGGGAAACGAATTGTATCTCTCTCTCTCTCCCCTCCCCACCCACCCTACCCCTCCCCCGCCAGTCCTCCTCCATCCTCAGACTGAATCCAGTCATTCCATGGTGTCCAGATCTCCCTATAAACCTCCCCCTGTTTCTTACTTGCCCATATCAGATCCTCCATTCTATTTACTTCTTCCACCTTCCTAATCCACATAGTCAAAGTAGGGGGTTGTATTTGTTTCCATTTAAGCGGTATGCATGCTTTAGCAGCATTCAACAGGTGATACAGTAATGTATATCTACATGTCTTAACATGGTCATATCCAGAGTGTGCCATATTACCCAACTGTCTGTATGTTTTATGGCCTGCACAGAGTCCTGACCTCAACCCAATAGAACTCCTTTGGGATGAATTAGAGCAGAGACTGTGAGCCAGGCCTTCTCATCCAACATCAGTGCCTGACCTCACAAATGCTCTTCTGGAAGAATGGTCAAACATTCCAATAGACACACTCCTAAACCTTGCGGACAGCCTTCTCGTTAGAGTTGAAACTGCAATAGCTGCAAAGGGTGGGTCAACACCCTGAAGAAACCTACGGTGCAGGTGGGTGAAACATGTCGATGTGCGTGCCCACAAATGCCAACTACCTCTAGCCAGCCCAGGCTCTCTACCACCCTGTAGCCCTTACCACATCCTGCAAACTGGAAGTTCACCGCTGGCCATAAACCAGAAGTAAATGGCAGGACGGCCCTATGCCGGCAATATGTGGATGATACCCAGTGCCAATCACCAGGAGCGTAGTGAACCAGGCCCTCTGCATCCAATGTTATACACCAATATATAAATTGCATACCAATTTGCAAATGTTCATAAATGTTTGTTCTCTTTATCTTTAGTATCAACTTTATGCAGCACTCTTAAGACTCCAGAGGAAGCTCTTCGGGACGAAACATGTAGAGCTGAAGTGGCTGCAATGTTGTATGAAAAGCATGTTTATGTGATAACTTTTATTACCCTTCTTTTTTAAATTTGTTATAAAATAACATTTTGATATATTTTATATTTTGTGATAATTAGATTTTTTGGCACCTTAAAAGTCCTGCTTTTGGCTCTTTAAATTGTCTTTCAATTGGGATGCAGTGCCTTTTTTGGCCCTTCACTGCCAAACCCCCAAAACCACAAAGATTATATCAGGTTAAACTGCTGTTAATACCTTCTTATCTGGAGGCAAGGACACCTTTGGGTTCTACCTTCTCCCACACTTGCTTAAGTTTGACTGTCTATCCTGTCCCTATTAGGAACTCCACCCTGGACTGGGTGAGTTGGTACACCTGTGTCAGGGCTGGGCTCACCCCTTTCCTTCTCTGAGGTGGCCACTCAGCTGTCATCTAATTGCCAGCTCCTATCTCTCCACAGGGACTCACCTGTTGATGATATCCTGCTTGTCAGTCCTGCCTACTTAAGCCATCCAGCTCGCTGCTGCAGGGGGTTCCTGGGTGCCTACGAGTGCGACCTTGCCCTTTGTCAGCATGGATAGGGTCAGCAAACAGGGTAGCAAGAAAGGATTTTCACGGAGCTCTGGAGCCACATGTCCGGCTTCACATCCTGGCCATGCCCCCTAAGCCGCCCAGCTCAGTTGATCTCTGCCTTCGCCTTGGTCAACATCACTGAGACTATCTCCTGTGTTCCTGTTAAAGACTTGCTTGGCTGACATTCCTTCTGGCTCCAGATCCTGCTTGCTGTTCTGGCTCCCTGACATTTGGCTTGTCTGACTATTCGTTCTGGTTCCTGAACTCTGGCTATGTTTTCACTATGATTACTCAGTACTCAGTTTACCTTTTATTAGTATTTTTATTATTATTATTATTATTAGTATTATTATTATTATTAAACAAGTGTGCTTTAACTGTACTTCTGTCTCGGTCAGAGTCATGGTTTCTGACAACCCGTTACCTTAGTTGACCAGTGAGACTTTTGGTCATCAGGATCTTGCCTGTTTTCTTTTATCCTCTGTGACCTCAACTCAATACTGAACCCTACTGACTAAGACTGGGATGCCATTAAAGTTCATGTGCATGTAAAGGCAGGCGTCCCAATACTTTTGGCAATATAGTGTATATCTAAACCCAAAAAGAAAATCACATGGGAGGGTTGTGCAAATAAAGGGGCTTCTGATAATAAACATTCCCCCCACCTGCAGATTTCCCATAACCACCAGGACAGGATTGTAGGGAAGAGGCCCTTGTCCTCACCAACATGGAAACAAAGGCCCAGATTCTCAAAGGGCTTACGACGGCGCAACGCCATGTACGCCGTCGTAAGTCCTAATCTGGGCCGTCGTATCTATGCGACTGATTCTTAGAATCAGTTACGCATAGATATCCATTAGATCCGACAGGCGGTAAGGCTCTTTTTTGCCCGCGAGGTGGCGCTTCGGTCGTTTTCCCCGTCGAGTATGCAAATTAGCTAGATACGCGAATTCCCGAACGTACGCGGGCCGACGCAGTAAAGTTACGACGTTTACGTTAGGCTTTTCCCGGCGTAAATTTGCCCCTGCTATATGAGGCTCAACCAATGTTAAGTATGGCCGTCGTTACCGCGTTGAAATTTGAAAAGTTACGTCGTTTGCGTAAGTCGTCCGTGAATGGGGCTGGACGCCATTCACGTCGAAAACAATGACGTCCTTGCGACGTACGTGGAGCAATGCACCCTTTGATTTTTTACGGACGGCGCATGCACAGTACGTTCGGCGCGGGGACGCTCTTCATTTAAATGAAACACGACCCCTACCCGCCGAATTTGAATTACGCGGCCTTACACCGCGTGATTTACGCTATGCCGCCGCAACTTTACACGCAAGTGCTTTGTGAATAAAGCACTTGCATGAAAAACTTGCGGCGGCGTAATGTAAATGACATACGTTACGCCGCCTCAGAGGTTCAGCCTCTTGTTGAGGGCATGTGGCTTGGTATAGTTCAGGAGAGGGGGAGTGCACACTCGCTGCCCCTCAGCATATTTGAACATGCATTGGTGCGTCCACGCATGTACACCAACGTGGCGGGATTAGGAAGGTACAAGACTTTCTGTTCAATCCAGGCATGCGCCAACTAAACAGAAAGTCCTGTACCTGCCTAATCTCACCATGGTCATGCATGCACAGATCTTCCACAGGGCTCTGCCAGGTCCCAAAGTATGGGGCGAGGTCAGCTTTTGCACAGGGTTCCCCTTTATATTCAAATCAGATGTTAATAGTGAATAAGGGTGTTGTATAGAAGGGGAACCCCACTAAGTTTTTTGCAACCCACAAAAAAAAGAAAGAAAAAGTGATAAATTTTGGAATATAATGTGAAAACGCACATAAAAAAGCGCACATGAAACCTGACGGTTACGTGCATAAAAATTCATGTAAATGTGTATCTCTGCACAACAAATCTGCATGTTTTTTTATGCATGTAGCACCCTCTACTGTAGGTAGGTGCTAGAGTGAGGATTTTTGTAAGGGAAACTGTCAGTGCAGGAACATTTAGGCAGGCCTATGCTTCAGGCTTGTTTTGATCTAGGGGCAGGGAGTGGTTAGTGTAGCAGTGGGTGTGACCACCTGTGCTTCAGTGCTTGGGCGCCTCCCCTGCTTCCAGGGAGAATGATCTGGAAGAGGGGCAGGGCACCGGACTGGAGTGGCAGGGAGCTCATGTGAGGAGCCCTGACCAATCCCCAATTGGAATTGGCAGGGAGCAGGCCTCCTATAAAAGCTCAGGTCCAGCCCATCTGGGGGTTGTTGTCGGCCTGGAGACGTCGAGAATGGAGTACTAGGCAGTAGAAGGGGCCCCATCCCTGTCTGGGGGGGATGCAAGGCCTACGGGAGGAGCCCGGGAGAGCTGGGAGGGAGCCTCATCCTTAAACAGCCATGGAGGAGGTGTCCTGGAACAGAGGGTCTGAAAAAGCTGCTGGAACTTATGTCCAGTTAAAGTTCTCCATCATGGACTCGGGGCAGGAGAAGGTCGGTGAGTGGACCACAGGGGATTGCTGGATGAGGCATGCCAGGGGAGCTAGGTGCGAGGCCAGAGGAGAGACTGTGGGGAAAGTGTCAAATCGTTGCGGCCTGAGGGCGCAGGATTTGCAAACCGGACTAGCTGGGAGCAGTAGTCCACCAATCTACACGTGCTACTAAACTACTAGGCCGCTGGGGAGAGGTACTGCAGACCTCTGGCCTAGTAACAGCATTTATTATAACCAGCCATTAAGGCTGTTCAGAGCGGTCTCTTTCGCTCACAGAGGATGATGTGACAGGAAAGATAATGATCTACAGTAAAGTTTGTGCAGGAGTATGGAAATCCTGGGAGCAACAGTGCAGGAGATACGCAGAGAAGGCGATGCAGGGGAAGTGACTGTAGATATTATATGTGCATCGGTACCTCAAGGCTCAATCAAATTTCAAGTTCTTTAATATGATGGCAAAGCAACATGTTCTATGGGCATCCCATATTCCTGTAACAGGCGCTCCCAGCGCCGTAATGCGTTCCACGCTCGAACGCATTACGGCGACCACGCGATGACGTCATCGCCTGGCGCCGCGTGCTTTCCTGCTTGGAACGCGGAAGCGCGCCTCACCGCTGGCTCGTATCAGTGCTTATGCACTGCACCTGTCCCCTGCCTATAAAGGCATTCACCTTAAAAATAAACCTTGTTCTATTATTGTCAGCCGTGTCGGCCACGCTACAATACAGGTACCTTTGCTACCACACTGGACATCAACTCTGGCTACAACATTATATAACACTACGTCCAGGCTGCTATCGCTGCAGACCATCTAAGAGTATCTTCCTGTGTGAATCCCTCTACTATGGAATCCTAATGCTGCTGAACTACAACAGAGACTCATCCTCTGCAAACGGATAAGTAGCCATTCAACTCTGGCTTACTAAGTATTAACATACTGCTTGAGATTGTCTGTTGTGTTCTGCACTGCTTACTGTGGAGTATCTTAAAGAGACATACACTCTCAACTACCCTGAGCTATATTTGCCTCTCCTATGCAACTATTAGTTGTTATCACAATTCCTATTTACTACGTGCTTGACATAAGTTCTTACTTGTTTATGGGCCCATGCCCTAAGTTACTGAACATGTTCCCCTAAACTTTTCTTCGCCAGCGGTTGGAGGCATGTTGTAATACCTCCGCCCTTAGAAGTTCAACACATTCATATATGTGAGAGAGATGATGTAGTGACCCCCCAAACTCCTGATCTCTGATTGCAGTGACGCCTGGGGCCTAGTACTGAAATCTCACATAGAGACATGCATTGAAATCCCTGCTTTCTGCAGTTGTGGTTCACTCCCGTTCACCAGAGCCGTCACAATTCCCTTTCCCCCAACCAAGTTATATCCCCCAATAAACAAAAACAAAACAACGCAAATGGCTGTTCATTGTCTCTGAGGCGATAGATGGAGGTCTGGCAGCAGGGTAATATGGTGGATGTTAGTCACTAGTAACAACCAAGCGCTACAAGCACATTTGGTGTGAATGAGGCCTGAGATTTCAGTACACAGGAAGTGATGAGGACATTATAATTCTGTCAGGATCAACAAGCATTTTCTGTGCTTGAAGACAATGGGGTAGATTCAGATAGATTAGCGGATCTTTAGATCCGCGTAATCTATCTGATTTACGATCCGCCGGCGCAAGTTTTAGTGCTGTATTCAGAAAGCACTTACCTCAAAACTTTCGGCGGCGTATCGTAAATCCCCCGGCGGAATTCAAATTCCGCGGCTAGGGGGCGGCTACAATTTAAAACAGGCGTGTCCCCGCGCCGATCCAACAGCACGTGCGCCGTCCGCGATTTTTCCCAGCGTGTATTGCTCCAAATGACGTCGCTAGGACGTCATTGGTTTCGGCGTGAGCGTAACTTGCGTCCGCCCGTATTCTGAATCGACTTATGCAAACGACGTAAAAATTCAAAACTCGGCGCGGGAACGACGGCCATACTTAACATAGGATACCCCTCACATAGCAGGGGTAACTATACGCCGGAAAAAGCCGAACGCAAGCGACTAAAAAAAAAGCGACGGGTGGGCGTTCGTTTCTGAATCGGCGGAACTCCTCATTTGCACATTCGTGTACAAAAAACGAAACGCCACCTAGCGGCCAGCGGGAGATTGCAGCCTAAGATCCGACGGTGTAAGTCACTTACACCTGTCGGATCTTAGGGAGATCTATGCGGAACCTGATTCTATGAATCAGCTGCATAGATCCGACCGTCGCAACTCAGAGATACGACGGCGTATCAGGAGATACGCCGTCGTATCTCTATCTGAATCCGGGCCAATGTTCTCAGCCTGAAAAAAGAAAAACAAATGCAGCCACCACATCTAAGGACTGGTAACTGCAATGAATGACATTTTTTTGTTCATGGATTTAGATATACTTTAAATAATAGTTGGATTGTTTTGCTTGTTGCCTGTATATCCTCTTCAAAGCACGCAGCGGCTCTCAGAGAAGATTGAAAAGCAGCGTGTGAGTACCCTGAGATATGAACGCTGAACTAAGAGCCACACAAGATGAGATATCAGCGGTGTGTTTTCCGGAGCTGATAAGGCGCGCCTCACATCTACCGGCAGAAACAATAATTGCCTCTATTAAAGCAGACGTGTTGGAACGTCCAAAGGCCTCCCGCTCTACGAGACATACAGTTCCCGGGCTCTCACCTGACGATCCATCCACCATACGGGTCACTCTCACAATTAGCTTCTCCGTTTCCTGTGACGTTCATACGCCGCCATAGTGCAATCTCACAGCAAGTTTGGAGCCCATACCTGGATCTGAGAAAATACATTTCCCTCCATGAGAAGTCTGCCCAACGAGAGGCCTCATTCATCAATGTCAGAAAAACTTTAGTCAAGAAAAAAATGTTCTTCGTAAACTTATATAAAGTCAGTTTACACGCACTTTAGCGATTTGTTGGCCAAGTAAAGGCCTGCGTAGTTGGGCTTTTGTTTGGGTCAGAATTGCTTCTCTCTCCACATGTCCATGGGATTGCAAATGTAGCGTGGAAGAATTTTGATGCAGCTAAGATGGAGGTCAAATGCAAGTCACAACAAAGTCAACTATAGGTACCACACTTGATACCACCATTGGAGTCTTTTTTCATCTTCCCGCACTGGTGACTAATGTCAGACAGGACTTCTTAGCTTCAAGTTGGATACTGTAGAGGACTCCTGGCTGCTACCTGAGAGCTCAAGGAACGAGGCGGACCTTTAGCCCCTTCAAAGGGCTAAATCTGTTGGCGCATATGACCTTGCTCTTTAGACGGGTCCACCAATTCCGGTAAGAGTCCCTATATACTGAGTGGGTTCTTCCTATTCAAGAAACTCCTATCTCCTCGGTGACGGTGGAAGTGAGTTGGAATATTTCACTGGCAGTGAAGGGGTTAACCTCTAGGGGGCTCTAAGGGTGTTAAGTGTAACTTAGGGAGTGCTTCTAACTGTTAGGGGTGTGGCTTGCCGTGACATGTCACTGATCGCTGTTCCCGATGACAGGGAACAGACGAACAGTGACATGTCAGGGGAAGGACGGGGAGATGTTGTGTTTACACTGACATCTCCCCATTCTTCAGCTCTGTGATCCGATCGCGGGACACCGGCGGACATCGAGTCCGCGGGTACGGTCACGGAGCTCACGACAGGGTCGCAAGTGCACCGGCGGCGGCACGTGTGCGACCACGCGGCGGGAAATTAAAGGGGACGTATATATACGCCCATTTGCGCAGCCGTGCCATTGTGTCGACGTAAAAAAACTTGTGCGGAGGTCGGCAAGTGGTTAATATGATCATAAGAACTCCACACACAGGAAAAGCCAGAATTTATGGAACACTTAGTGGTCAATTTATAAATCATTTACTGAGCAAATATCTCAAGCATTCACACGACCGTCACAAAGAATCCTGCATTTTGCCTATTACGTTCATTTCCTATGATCGTCAGCTCCATCTAGTGGCCACAAGGTGGTATTTTACTGATTGAAGTATTTCAAGAAAATACTGCATTGTGGCCAATAGATGGAGCTGACAATCATAAGAAATAAATGTATTAGACACACTATGGGATTATTCGTGACCCCCGATTGAATGCTTGTGTCACGTCCCTGGCGGTAGAGCCTGATGTGCGGAGGACGGCCTCTCTTACATCTCTGACTCCGAGCCTCTGGTAGAGCAGACAGGAAGCGCAAGAGTGCAGAGTCGCACGAGTGCCTGGCAGGATCGCTGATGAAGTCGCTGGGCTGGAATCTCTGAAGAAACTGCAGGAGGACATTGGTGCAGGAGAAGCCCAGGAGCAGCTGTCAGCAGATAACAGGAACGGCTTTGTGCGAGAGCACCACAGGCAGGAGGGCAGAATAAGCTGTGGATTGATGGATGCACAACAGGACTGAGAAGGACTGGAGAGGAAGCGGGTGCAGGCAGGCCGGGTCATACACTGGCGGGCACGTCAGGAACCAAAGCGGAGGCAGGAGCGGAGTCAAGGTGCAGGCCCGGTCGGTATGGGCTGGCAGCGAGGTAGCAGGAGTGGCAGGCAGGAGCAAGGTCAAACAAGCCGGGTCAGATGCAGGTAAGGCAGGAGCGTCAGAGACAAGCCGGGTCGGGTAACAGAAACAGCAATCGGATAGCAGGATCAGGATACACCAAACGCTGTAGAACGGACAGCACCTGAGTCTGGGAAGTGGCCCAGTTTAAATGGCCTGTCTGGCACCAAACGATCAAGGGGTGCACGGCACACGCATGTGCGCTAACGGTGTTCTCACAGGAACAGGAGTCACTGGCCGTCTTCTACGGCCGCCATTTTGGATGTTGGCATGCCCCCTCCTAACGGGCAGCCTCTCAATGCCCAATCTGGCCACTTTATCGGGGTGAGCGTTCTTGAAGGCTTGGACGAGCTCTTGGGCATGAATATTGGTACTGAACCTGATTCCTCCTTTTCCTGCAATCTAATACCGCTTCCACTTCAAATTCTTCCTCGCCATCTACCAACACGGGTTCAGGCGGACCAACATCTCGATCAGGGAACGGATCAGGAATGGCAGGTTTTAGCAGGGTTACATAAAATACGGGATGGATCCTGAAGGAGTCCGGTAGCTCAAGCTTGTATGCTACATTATTGATCCGTTTCTTCACGGGGAATGGCCCCACAAACTTAGGTCCCAGTTTCTTCGAGGGGCAAGCGAGTTTTAAATTCGTGGTTGCCAACCAAACTTGGTCGCCTGGGTTTAGGATTAGTTCCCCCCTTCTCTTCCTGTCAAATACTTCTTTGTTGTAAGCCTGGGTCTTGGCCATTGTTTCCTGTAACAATTTGTTGTTGGTATTAAAGAAGTCCACTGTTTCAAGGACAGCAGGTACAGAGCATTTTGGAACTGAGTTAAACAGAAAAGACGGGTGAAAAACGTAGTTTGCGAAGAATGGCGATTGCTTGGTGGCTGAGTGGGCGGAATTGTTGTAGGAGAATTCGGCCAGAGGAAGTAAGTGAACCCAATTAAGAAAATTAAGAAAAACAGCGGAGGTATTGTTCGAGTGTCTGATTGGTCCTTTCCGTCTGTCCATTCGTCTGCGGATGGTAGGCTGATGAGAATGAAAGCTCAATCCGCAGAGATTCGCATAACGACCTCCAGAACCTGGAGGTGAACTGGACCCCTCTGTCGGAAACTATTAGCTAGATTCACATAGAGTTAGGCCGGCGTATCAGTAGATACCTAACTCGGAATCTGCGCCGACCTAAGTTTAAGTGTATTCTCAAACAGAGATACACTTAAACCTATCTAAGATACGACGGCTTGCGCCGTCCTATCTTAGGGTGCAATATTTAGGCTGGCCGCTAGGTGGCGCTTCCATTGCGGTCGGCGTAGAATATGTAAATCACTAGATACGCCTATTCACGAACGTACGCCCGGCCGACGCAGTACAGATACGTTTACGTAACGCATTATCAGGCCTAAAGTTATTCCAACAAATAGTTGGAATAGTAATGTTAAAGTATGGCTGCCGTTCCCGCGTCGAAATTCGAAAATTTTACGTTGTTTGCGTAAGTCGTCCGTGAATAGGGATTTACGTCATTTATGTCCACGTCGAAACCAATAGGCCCGTGCGGCGTACGTTGCCGCAATGCACACTGGCATATGTAGGCGGACGGCGCATACGCCGTTCCAAAAAAACGTCAATCACGTCAGGTCAAGCCACATTAACATAAAACACACCCCTCAGCCTATTTTGAATTAGGCGCCCTTACGCCCGCTCGCTTTAGGCTACGCCGCCGTAACTTAGCAGGCAAGTACTTTGAGAATCATGTACTTGCCTCGCTAACTTACGGCGGCGTAGTGTAAACACGATACACTACGCCGCCGCAAAGATGTGGCAAGGTACGTGAATCTAGCTATATGTTTGCCGGGGCTCCGTTAAGCCTTATGATCTCTTTGATAAAGATTTGTGCAGTCTCTTGTGCAGATGGAGTGCCCTTCATGGGTACAAAATGGGCCATCTTGGACAGGCGGTCGACGACCACAAAAATAGTATTACAACCCTCGGATGGCGGCATGCGTGCTAACGGCGTTCTCACAGGAACAGGAGTCACTGGCCATCTTCTACGGCCGCCATCTTGGATGTTGGCATGCCCTTCCTGACAGCTTGAGACATTTATACAGTAATTTATTTTTTTTGTTGCAAATAGAACCTTTCGTTCCGAAAACCAGATACATATGTAAGAACACAAAGTTTGGTGGATGGATCTTCAAACCCTGGGACGGTTGCCAATTATTCTTCTCCACCTACCAAGCTCCACATCGCAGTGTCAAAGGTCCGATGACACATCCTTCGCACGTACAACTTTTTTTTTCAAAGTTTTAGAACTTGTGCTCACAATCAAGTAAATGAAGCAGGAGCCCTTTCCACCCACTAATGAAAAATCTATTCTTCTGCAAGCGTCTGCGAGGCAAGCGGAACAAAGGAGCGAGGAGCATTAGGCTCAGCACGCTCGGCGGCCTGGAGTTACAAAAAAAAATAAAAAATAGAACGGGAGAAGTAAAGTGAAAAGTAAGAAAGAAAAATGAAATAAAAAAAAAAAAAAAAAATTATTAAACAGATTGCCAGTCATACAGTGTACTAGTACAGAATGAACCGAACAATAGGCCAAAGGCAAAAAACAAGCTATTTTTGTGGTTTCTGTGCATTCAAAATTAATCCTGGATTTTAATTCAAGTACAAAGTGTTTTATCATAGATATTATTATGAATATTTTTGAAAACAATTTTATTCAATTTTAAATCAGCTTTTTCATTATTATTTGTTACCGTTGAAGTTTCTATTCTGTTTCAAAGGATTTTAATATGAACTTTGTAATATTTAAAAAAAATTTTTTTCATATAAGAGTTAACCACTTCAGCCCCGGAGGATTTGGCTGCTCAATGACCGGGCCATTCTTTGCGTTTGCGGCACTGCGTCGCTTTAACTGACAATTGCGTGGTCGTGCGACGCTGTACCCAAACAAAATTGACGTTCTTTTTTTTCCCCACAAATAGAGCTTTCTTTTGATCGCCTCTGCGGTTTTTATTTTTCTATAAACAAAAAAAAGAGGGTACATTTTGAAAAAAACACAATATTTTGTACTTTGCTATAATAAAAATCCCCATTTTTTTATTTAAATATATATTTTTTTCCTCAGTTCAGGCCGATATGTATTCTTCTACATATTTTTTGTAATAAAAATCGCAATAAGTGTATATTGATTGGTTTGTGCAAAAGTTATAGGCCGCGATTCAGATACATTAGAGTATCTTTAGTGTGGCGTAGTGCATCTGATATGCGATAGGCCGCCGTAAGATAGTGAGGGAAGATCAGTATTCAGAAAGCACTCGCCAACAACGTTAGGCCGGCGTAAGCCCGCGTAATTCAAAGTAGGTGGAAGGTGGGCGTGATGTATTTAAATGAATCGTAACCCCATGTAAATGAAGCGCCGAACATACGGCGCATGCGCGGGCATGCTCAGTATCACGTCTAATTTACTCCCTAACATACGCTGGCTGAATGCCTGTGACGTAAACGTAACCTACGCCCAGCCCCATTCACGTACGACTTACGTAAACGACGTAAAAAACGACGGCTGTTCAGACGTCCATACCTTAGCATTGGCTGCGCCTCATATAGCAGGGGTAACGTTATGCCGGACGTAAGCCTTAAGGAAACGGCGTAGCTAAATCCAACGGGCGCAAGTACGTTTGTGAATCGGCGTATGTAGGTCATTTGCATATTCGACGCGGAAATCTACGGAAGCGCCCCTAGCACCCAGTGTAAAAGTTGCACCCAAGATACGACGGCGTAAGAGACTTACGTTGGTCGTATCTTGGCCAAATTCAGGCGTAACTGCCTTTATGAATCAGCGCATAGATACGACGGCGCTCATTTGGACTTACGATGGCGTATCTGGAGATACGCCATCGTAAGTCCTTTCTGAATCCGGGCCATAGCGTCTACAAAATAGGGGAAAGATTTATGGCATTTTTATTATTATTTTTTTTTTTAACTAGAAATGGCAGTGATCAGCGATTTTTATCGGGACTGCGACATTATGGCGGACACATCGGACACTTTTGACACCATTTGGGGACCATTGTCATTTATACAGCGATCAGTGCTATAAAAATGCACAGATTACTGTGTAAATGACACTGGAAGGGGGCACTAGGGGGCGATCAAGGGGTTAAGTGTGTGCCCTAGGGAGTGATTCAAAAGGCCCATACACACGATCGGATATTCCGACAACAATTGTCCAACGGATGTGTTTTCTCAGATAACCCGACCGTCTGTATGCTCCATCGGATAATTGTTGTCGAAATTTCCGACAACAAATGTTGGCTGTGCATGCTCTCAAATTGTCCCACAACAAATGTGCTCCGTCGGATTATCCGATCGTGTGTACACAAATCCGTCGGAGTAAAATCCAAAACACTTCTGCTATTGTTGTCTGATGTTTAGCATTGGTTCAAAGCATGCTAAACATCAGACAACAGCAGAAGTTGCCCAAAGTGTGGTGGTAAAGACGTAGTACATAGTATGAACAACAGATCGCTCTCCTCACCCCTGACAGATCTCTGTTATGTCTCTGTGTGGAGTAGGGTGACCACATTTCCAAACTGCCATTCAGGGACACCCCCCTCCTTCACAAAAATTTGCTAATTTTAACGTTTTTCAGGAGCAGTGATTCTAATTATGCATAAAGTTCAACAATACAAATTAACAATTCCTCTAAATATAGTGCCTGGGGGGTCCCCTTAGTCTGC
Source organism: Rana temporaria (assembly GCF_905171775.1). Taxonomy (NCBI): domain Eukaryota; kingdom Metazoa; phylum Chordata; class Amphibia; order Anura; family Ranidae; genus Rana; species Rana temporaria. The sequence continues at coordinate 19,867,660 of NC_053492.1, forward strand.
CTGTAAAGTGGGGCATGTGTACCATGTATAGAACATGCTGCAGGAAAAATGAAATTTCTAAAGAAAAAAAAGAGTCAAACCACATTTAAATTGACTCACGATTGCAATTGCTGGCACCTGGCTATTGAAAAAAAGAAAAAGCAAAAAAAAAGAGTGCCCCCACCCACCCAGTCCATACCTGCACCCACTGGCTCTACCCCCCCACCGCAAAGCATCACGTACCCATCTTACCCTGGCTTGTGGTTGTGGTGGCATGCAGGCAGGGGGGTTATCAGAATCTGGAAGCCCCAAAAGGACCCAAAGGGTCTTGAATGGACTAGGGGATGGAGACCCCACGCCGTGTTTTTGTTTTTTTTTCGACTTTTTTTTTACTGGCAGCTTTATTTTTTATTTAGCTGTCAGTGGAAAAGCCCATTGACAGCTGAAGACTCATCAGTTGTTAGGGATGCCGACTTCCCAGCCCCGCTCTCTCATCGAGTGGCTGTGTCAGTTTAATTCCGGGACACTGTATTGTCCTGGAATGAAGGTGACCGGGACAGAACTGCAAAATGTGGGACTGTCAGGGCAATCCGGGACACGTGGTCACCCTAGTGTGGAGGGTTTGCGGGTGCCCGGCGGTCAGCGTGATCGCCGGGCACATGCATCGGTGTAAAAAAAGGACATGCACAATAGAAGTAGTCCCTTTTCTCTTTCGCTCCTGGCCTGCTTGTTAGAGCCTCATGGGTGCTGGCTTTGGCCTAAGCCTTAATGGCTATTGCCCTTATTTGCCATTCAAAACCCAGCCGATGAGACTATGTCTAAAGGATTGTGATAAGTATTTTTGATATTCTGCTGTTTAGTGTGTGATGTTAGTATATTCCTATTTTGGGGGGAAATAAATGAAAGATATTGTTTTACTAAGCTGATGTGTTTGTTTTCATAGCTAACTTTATATCATTATGCTTATCTGAGTCTTAAAAGACTAGCTAATTATAGGCTTAGGCCTCGTACACACGACCGAACATGTCCGCTGAAACTGGTCCGTCGGACCAGTTTCCGCAGACATGTCCGACCGTGTGTACGGCCGACCAGACAGTTTTCCGGCCTAGCGAACAGGTTTCCAGCGGACAAATGTTTCTTAGCTAAGAAACATGTCCGCTGGAAGCCTGTCCGTCTGACATGTCCGCTGGCCCGAGAACCTGCGCATGACGTCGAAGTGATTCGACGCATGCGTGGAAGCATTGAACTTCCGGGTTCGCGCACGTCGCTGCATCATCGTCGCCGCCACGTCCCTGTGTTGTCACCGCGTCGTCTGTCCGCGGGGAATTTGGTCTGATGGTGTGTACAGCCATCAGACCAAATGATCCCATCGGACAGGTACGCTCGTCTGTACGGGGCCTAAGACAAGTTAATACATATATGCACTAAATAGAGGGAATCTGTAAACACCCTTCGGAAGAATAGGTATATAGTTTATATTAGTATGTTTATTGCAGCAATTACTTCATATTCTGTGTAAGTTTGTTCAATAAAAGTTCAAATTTTGCAGCCAAACTAGTCATGTCTAGTTCTTGGTTGCAATAGGCGGCTATAATATCTGATATCTATGTTCAGAATGGAGGAAGTGTTATACTGACGGAAGCACTTAAGCAGAGTGTGGGACGGTTCCATCACAGGATGGACTCATAGTAGTCCAATGGAAATAAAGATAAGACCGTCTGCTGGTAGTGCAGTGGAAATGAAGATAGGGTTGGCTCCTGGTAGTGCAATGGAAAAAAAGATTGGACCGGTTACTTGTAGTTCTATAGAAAAAAGATTAGACTCGACTCCTGGTAGTCCAATGGAAATAAAGGTAAGCCTGGCTCCTGGTAAACCAGTGGAAATGAGGATAGGACACGCTCCTGGTAGTGCAATGGAAATAAAAGGTAAGGCCGGCTCCTGGTAAACCAATGGAAATGAGGATAGGACTGGCTCCTGGTAGTACAATAGAAATAAAGATTGGACCGGTTACTTGTAGATCTATAGAAAAAAGGTTAGAATCAACTCCCAATAGTCCAATGGAAATAAAGGTAAGACTGGCTCCTGATAAACCAATGGAAATGAGGATAGGACTGGCTCCTGGTAGTTCAATGGAAATAAAGATTGGACCGGTTACTTGTAGTTCTATAGAAAAAAAGATAAGAATAGACTCCTGGTAGTCCAATGGAGATAAAAGGTAAGCCCGGCTCCTAGTAAACCAGTGAAAATGAGGATAGGACACGCTCCTAGTAGTGCAATGGAAATAAAAGGTAAGACCGGCTCCTGGTAAATCAAGGGAAATGAGTATAGGACTGGCTCCTGGTAGTTCAATGTAAATAAGTATTGGACCGGTTACTTGTAGTTCTATAGAAAAAAGGTTAGAATCGACTCCTGGTAGTCCAATGGAAATGAAAGGTAAGACCGGCTCCTGGTAAACCAATGGAAATTTGGACATTTTGGTCGGTAAGATGGCTTGGTTTTCTCCTGGGCATTCCCCAGGCTTTTGTTGTTATGGAAATGAGGATAGGACTGGCTCCTGGTAGTTCAATGGAAATAAAGATTGGACCGCCTCCTGGTAAACCAGTGGAAATGAGGATAGGACACACTCCTGGTAGTGCAATGGAAATAAAAGGTAAGACCGGCTCCTGGTAAATCAAGGGAAATGAGTGTAGGACTGGCTCCTGGTAGTTCAATGGAAATAAATATTGGAGCGGTTATTTGTAGTTCTATAGAAAAAAGGTTAGAATCGACTCCTGGTAGTCCAATGGAAATGAAAGGTAAGACCGGCTCCTGGTAAACCAATGGAAATTAGGAAATTTTGGTTGGTAAGTTGGCTTGGTTTTCTCCTGGGCATTCCCCAGGCTTTTGTTGTTATGGAAATGAGGATAGGACTGGCTCCTGGTAGTTCAATGGAAATAAAGATAGGATCAGCTCCAGCCTAGTCCAAAGGAAATAAAGACAGGACTGGCACCTGATAGTCCATTAAAAATATAGATAGGACCAGCTCCTGGTCGTCCAATATAAATTAAGTTAGGACCAGCTTTTGTTAGTCAAATGGAAATAAAGATAGTACCAGCTCCTGGTAATCCAATGGAAATAAATATTGTACTGGCTCCTGGTAATTCAATAGAAAAAAGGATAGGATCGGCTCCTGGTTGTCCGATGGAAATAAAGATTCTACGGGCTAATGGTAGTACAATGGAAAAAAGGATAGGATTGGCTCCTGGTTGTCCGATGGAAATAAAGATTCTACGGGCTAATGGTAGTACAATGGAAAAAAGGATAGGATCGGCTCCTGGTTGTCCGATGGAAATAAAGATTCTACGGGCTAATGGTAGTACAATGGAAAAAAGGATAGGATCGGCTCCTGGTTGTCCAATGGAAATAAAGATTGGATGGGCCAATGGTAGTACAATGGAAAAAAGGATAGGATCGGCTCCTGGTTGTCCGATGGAAATAAAGATTGGACGGGCCAATGGTAGTACAATGGAAAAAAGGATAGGATCGGCTCTTAGTTGTCTGATGGAAATAAAGATTGGACAGGCCAATGGTAGTACAATGGAAAAAAGGATAGGGTCGGCTCCTGGTTGTCTGATGGAAATAAAGATTGGACGGGCTAATGGTAGTACAATGGAAAAAAGGATAGGATCGGCTCTTAGTTGTCTGATGGAAATAAAGACTGGATGTGCTTCTGGTAGTACATTGGAAAAAAGGATAGGATCGGCTCCTAGTAGTCCAATAGAAATAAGGATAGGATCTAATCCTGGTAGTCCAATGGAAATAGGAATAGCAATGTTTATTGTTAGTCCAAAGGAAATAAAGTTCGAGCCAGTTCTTGGAAGTCCAATAGAAATAAAGATAGGACCATCTTCTGGTAGTCCAATAAGAATAAAGATATGACTGACCCTTGGTCAACTTTCCAGGAGACCCGGACCTCACCCTAGCCTAAAAGCTGTGGGCCAAAGCCAGGGTATAAGGCAAGAATATTTCTTAATTTTTTACTCAGAGGTTTTTTTGTTTTTCTTATTGCTAATTTTTTTTCACGGGATTGTAGGGGTCTTACTATTAAGCAGACCTTGCCTTTTGATGTAAAATTTGTTGCATCCCTCAAAAAGAACACCTACTTCCCTCTGTTGTGCTTCACAACGAGAACGAGAGAGAAACAATCAAATTTACAAAACAACTGGCTGTTTGCCTAAACCGGGGTGACTTCCTAACTCAATAACAAGGTCGTCTTTTGTGTCTTGCTGTTAAATCGAAGAAAAAAAATGTCCATTACCAGTTTAACATTATGTTCCATTCGCTCTGCCTTCACCGATAAACAGTTCTCTTCAATCAAACAATGCAATTGGGGTATTTCATTCCCCTATTCTTCCTCTCCCGTCTTTACTCTTAGAGGTTTAACAGCAGAATGGGTTCCTTTCAGCCGGCCTGACATCATTTACATCTTGAATACATCCATATTTCAGCAATCAAACCTTTAATGGCAAAATGACTGTAATTTCTGTATCCAGTTTACGTTCGATCTATAATAAAACTGGCTGTTCTCTGAAAGGAACTTCAATAATAATAATAAAAAAATAAGTTTAAAGGAAAAAAAAAAAGAGGGGATAAGAAAAAAGACATAGGACAATTATATTACCCCCACATTCTATAATCAAGCAATTTGAAGTAGCGTGTGAAAGGAGTGCTATAGATTGTGTCTTAATAGGAAAACTCGAACATGTGTGTGGGTCTTCATTGCTCAGATCCTAGAAAAAAAAATGAGTTTTGGTTCTGTGTGAATCAAATTCTTTATATGATGTCCTTAAAACACAATATACAGTACCTAGCGGCCATAACGTTTTTTTCCCCCCCAGAAATACCTCTCTAAGGATTTTTTTTATTATTGTAGGCACTAGATGGTATTGACGATATAGAAACCACACATAATAGATGCAGTGCAACCCCCAAAGGAGCTACTTGATATATGAGGTCCTCGACTCTGTCGTTCTCGAGTCGTTCTGAGCCTCAACTCCAAGAACAGCCTCAGCCCCTTTGGCACACCAAGTCAAATAAAAGTCCCTACACGCACATATAAAGATACAAGTATAACCTAGCTGTGAATTACTGCCAGAAATTAGATGCACGCACATTTAGTGATAAACAGTGGCGGTGCGTTCATAAAGGGTGCACGGGCGCCGCCCCTTCTCTCCTGCCACCTCTCTCTCACCATAGATAGATTCATGCATTGCATGAATCTATCTATGGTCGCTGCTGCCACTCCCAATTTACGTTCCCGACCCCTTTTCGGGCACCTGAATTACAGTGGAGGGCCATTTTTTGGAAGCACCAAAAAGGTGAACAGCGGGCGCCATGCTCGGCGTTCGCTGTTCACTCAGCGTTGTGTTAGGAAAGCAAATTAATTGTTTTCTTAACACTAAACCGCCTCTCAGCCAATCAGGTGCTCGGGTCTGTTACCTGTCACCTGATTGGCTGAAACATCAGGCGCTGTGATTGGAACGCCGCCTATCAGGCGTCCAATCATAGCAGAGGATGGGAAGAGAGGTCGGGAGAAGACATTGAGGAGCGTGGATGACATTGCCGTGACCTGCTGCCCCACTGAGATAAGGTAAGTGCCGGGCGGGCACACTGGCAATTGATGGGCACACTGGCAGCAGTTGATGGGCACAGTAGCGGCAGTTGATGGGCACACTGGAAGCAGTTGATGTGCACAGTGTCATCAATTGAAGGGCATACTGGCAGCAATTGATGGGCACAGTAGCGGAAAATGATGGGCACGCTGGCAGCAATTGATGGGCACAGTGTCAGCAATTGATGGGTACAGTAGCGTTTGATGGCACAGTGGCGACAATTTATGGGTACAGTGGCTGCATTTGATGGGCACAGTGGCTGAATTTGATGGCACAGTGGCAGCAATTGATGGCACAATGGCTGCGTTTGATGGGCACAGTGGCTGCATTTGATGGCACAGTGGCAGCAATTGATGGCACAATGGGTGCGTTTGATGGGCACATTGGCGGCAATTGATGACACAGTAGCTGCATTTCACAGTCACAGTGGCTACAATTAATGGGTTTTTTTTTTCAGTTTGTTTGTGCCCCCCCCCCCAAAAAAAAAAATTTGGAGCACCAGCTGCCACTGGTGATAAATGTACTCAATGTAATGCGTTGCGAATCAGCAACAAACGGTGCTAAATAAATGCTAACTGCAACTCTAAAGGGTTGACTAGGATATGGTGTAGCGTCTCCTGAAAGGTACCTCTTTAACCAATTAAAGGGGCAATGGTTTCTGGGTAGAAACTGTTAAGGGGCAGTCTTTAGTCTTGACTGTTCAGCCAGCTAATGTGGGGACCCAATAACCGTTGGTGCGCTTGGAGGCAGTCAATAAGGCCTGCAGACCGTAATCAAACTATTAAGTAGTTAGGCAGGTTGTTCCTAATGGCTCAGTCTTTAATGGTTGTAACAAGTTATGGCTGTAAGGCCCTCTCACCGGTTATAGCAACACAGCAGCAGTGGTCCCTCTGATTAGGTGTCTGTTTTCTCGGGGGACTCCAGCCTGTAGCACAGCAAAATCTGTATCCTGGCGGGCTGCCTCTCTCCACTTTTATTTCACAACTCTGGTTCCCCACATGGTGATCACTTACTGGTTTTTCAGTGGCTCAGTCTCTCTCTTTATAGCTGATCCCCACCGAATGGTCCTCTCAGTTTCTCTCCCCACATTGCAATGACTTTCGTCAGAGAATATGCATGGCAAAGTTCCTACTCCTGCCTCCCCTCAACGACAGGGCTAGGTGGGGGCTTTAGTTCAGAACCCCATAGCTTCTATAGGCAGTAGACATGTGCAATTCGTTTAGTTACGAATTCGTTATTCATCAAAATTTGTTATATTCGTTAATTCGTAAACATATGAATGAACGAATGATTTACTAAAATTACCAACTAACAACGCATTATCGAAAAGAACGAATATGGAAAACACCAAAAATAGGAAATTAGTAAATTATAAACAGCAAAAATATGAAAGAGTGAAAAAACGAAAACATAGAAACAACGAAAATACCGAATAAAGATGAAAAAATAACGAAAATCAAAATGAACGAAAACTCGAAATTAACGAAAATTCAGTAAACGGAAATCAAAACAACGAAAATACGAAATAACGTAAATTCGATTTTGTTAGTTCTAGACGCTGGCCAATAAGCTTGTCCCTTCCCCTGAAGAGGTTGTCCCTTCCCCCAATGAGCTTGTTTCTTATTCCCTTGTGTGTTTTTCTGTGTTAGAGTCCAGATAGGGTGTGGTTGGGTAGGTGGCACTGTTTTGGTGGATTTGTGAGTTAAGTTGTGACTTGTGAGAGAGAAATTCTTTGTTTCTTAAGCATACTCTGTCTAGATTCTAGATTCTATATTTGAATTTTGTAATATCTCTGACATATTTTTGTTTTCTCCTATGTCAGACTGCATTCTAGCGCGTTAGTAGCGTATCGCCATTCTGACACATTACGTAAAATTACGAATTATGCCCCGATTACAAATCTACGAAAACAATGTTACGAAAGTAAGAATAAATGAGCCAGTCAATCTCACGAAAGTACGAATTACAAAATTACTCCGAGTAGTGTTTCGAATAAAAGAAAAATGTATTCTAACGAAAGTACGAATGTAATTAAATCTACAAAAGTACGACTTTCCAATCAACGGAAATTAGACACGGAAATACGAATCATTGCAAATTAACGAAAATATAGATCTTAAGAAAATATGAACGCGGCCGAATATAAAATATAACGAAAATAGGAATTTCGAATCAACGAAAAATTAGACTAACGGAAAAACGAATCAACGGAAAAATAACCCTTACGGAAATACGAAGGAGTCCGAATACGATATCCCACGTCTTACGAAATTACGAATCGTTACAAATCGGAAACGAACAGAAACTAAACCAAAAAATTTTTTTTTATGTTGTGCACATGTCTAATAGGCAGTGTGCATTCAGGGACTACATACCCCATCGTGCCCTTCTAGTCTCTCCTGATTGGCCCCCTTCCCAGGAGAAAGGGGGAAGCAGGCAGCAAGCATTGCTTTACACAAATCCTGCAGCTGTCCCTTGTCACAGTACAGCTGCTCCAGACACATAAGGCTTGGGGAGAGGAAGAAAGGAGGAAAATGGACACAGGAGTGCTCAGCCTTCTCCTGCTGTTGGCTGCACAATGGTGGGGAATGACAGAGAGCAGCATGCAGCCGGCGGGACACTCGGCTACATAGAGGAAGTATGGCAATTTTAGTCCTGATTGTGCCAATGTTTGTCACAGGTGTACAACTAACATTTTATACATAGTGGGGTAGATTCACGTAGAATGGCGTATGTTTGTGCGGGTGTAACGTATCCTATTTACGTTACGCCTCCGCAACTTTTTCAGGCAAGTGCCATATTCTCAAAAGAAAGTTGCGGCGGCGTAGCGCAAATAGGCTGGCGTAAGCCCGCCTAATTCAAATTGTGAAGAGGCGGGCGTGTGTTATGTAAATTAACCATGACCCGACGTGATTGATGTTTTTCACGAACGGTGCATGCACCGTCCGTGGAATTTCCCAGTGTGCATTGCTCCAAAGTACGCCGCAAGTACGTATTGGTTTCGACGTGAACGTAAATGACGTCCAGCCCCATTCACGGACGACTTACGCAAACAACGTAAATTTTTCAAAATTAGACGCGGGAACGACGTCCATACTTAACCTTGGTGCGCCGCATATACGCCTTATATAGCAGGGGTAACTTTACGCCGGGAAAAGCCTAACGTAAACAGCGTAACTGTACTGCGTCGGCCGGACGTACTGTACGTTCCTGAATTCGCGTATCTAGCTGATTTACATATTCTCGGCGTAAATCAGCGTACACGTCCCTAGCGGCCAACGTAAATATGCAGTTAAGATCCGACGGCGTAAGAGACTTACGCCGGTCGGATCTAATAGAAATCTATGCGTAACTGATTCTATGAATCAGGCGCATTGATACGACCGGCCAGACTCAGAGATACGACGGCGTATCTGGAGATACGCCGTCGTATCTCCTTTCTGAATCTGGCCCAGTGTCTCTATCACCAACATTCTTTAGGAGGCAAGGGTTAAAACCCATCAGTAACAACCACACCCCTTATCACAAGTGCCCTCATAAGGGCTAACTTAGACTTGTTGTTTGGGGGAGGTGGTTGATCTGTGTTTTTACCTCACCCCCTGTTGCAAAGGCAGCCGGATGGGGGTATTTACATGGCTTAACGTCGCAGAAATAATTATATACCCTGTTGTGTTCAGTGGGCATTACCGGGACCTATTCAAATGAATAGGGAACCATTCATAAACTTCCCTAAAAAGGTGTAATGCACACGGTTGCAGCACAGTGGTGCAGAACTTACAGAGTTAACATAGCCAGTGAGGAGGAGACATATCGCCTCCTCACTGCCTGCCAAATGCCTCTGAAAAGCGATCTAACATGGAAGGAACCTAGCTCTTTTGGAAGCTAATGGCTTTGGGTTCAGCAGCCAGCCCTCCACAAAAAAAACTGAGCCCACCCAATTTGAGATATTTTACCTGAAACGAATGTCTCGAGAGTTCAAATGATTATAATATTTCCACCTATGGTAGCAGAAAAACAAGCCCTCCAACGCATTTCGGATCCCGAGAATCATCAGGAAGCATTTGCACGGCTCCACCCGCTGCCCTAAAATGAGAAGAAATCATCCTATGTTTTGTATGTGTGATGGAAGTGAGACATGCCAACACCTTCTCTTCTAAGATAGGTCAGCCGTGTTTCACACATTTTAAGAAGGGGGGGGGGGTGCTATTTGTCTCCCATTGGCCAATCTCACCATCACATATTAGCTCCAGCAGACTCACGTTTCCTTTAACCGGTTCCCAACCGGCTCACGCAGATATACTGCGGCACAATGGCTCTCGTATGGGTATGTCCTTCCCTTTTTCGCCCACCAGCGGGCACACACAAATCCCTGTGCTGTCAGAGGAGAGGACTTATGCCGCGTACACACGATCGGATTTTCCGTCGGAAAAACCTTGGATGGTTTTTCCGACGGAATTCCGCTCAAGCTTGGCTTGCATACACACAGTCACACAAAAGTTCTCTGAACTTTCGATCGTCAAGAACGCGGCGGTGAACGTACAACACTACGACGAGCCGAGGAAATGAAGTTCAATGCTTCCAAAGCATGCGTCGAATTGTTTACGAGCATTGCGTCAAAAAAATTTCCGTCTGAAAATTTGAGAACCAGCTCTCAATCTTTTGTTGGCAGAAATTCCAACAGAAAAAGTCCGATCGGTCGGTCGGAATTTCGGACCAAAAGATCACGTCAGACTTTTCTTGTCGGAATTTTCGATCATGTGTACGCGGCATTACTGGGTGGAGGAGGAGAGGAGTTTGTTCTTACTAAGTAGGAACAGCGATCTGTCCCCTCTCCTACTCAGTCCTATCCCCATACAGTTAGAACACGATGAGGGAACACACATTTAACCCCTTGATCGCCCCCTAGTGTTAACCCCTTCACTACCAGTGACATTTACACAGTAATCAGTGTATTTTTATAGCTGTCAGGTCACCCATGGCCAGGTGACAAGTGCACCCCGTTGGGGTCAGGGATGCACCACAGAGTAGTGAACTCTATAGCCGACTGCTGCTATCAGAGAGGAAGCGTGAACCCAAGATCACCCAGGGCACAGAGTCTAAGACCCAGCTTTGTGTTCACCAGAGCCTCTAGTGGTGAGGATGGCCTTGGCCGCAGCTGGATCCAGGTCGCGACCCCCGAGATCCCCTAGGTCACACTCCGCAGGGAGAGAGGGGAAGCAGTTGCAGGACAAACGGTAATGATGGATAGGCCGAGGTCAGGGCAACAGGCAGACAAGGGTAACCGTGGGACAGGCAAATGGTCAGGGGCACAGGCAACAGAAGAAGTCAGGGACAAGCCAAAAACGGTACACAGGAAGATGATTGTAGCACACTGCAGACAGGAACTTAGCAAACTACACTGTTGAACAGCACTGCAGACCTGCAGTGCAACAGTTAATATAGACTTCCTGGGATGGCCTGGGTGGGGCCATACAGGAAGAGGAAGTGATAAAAAGGGAACCAGGATAGGGTCAGGCCTCTAATGAACAGATGGAAAAACAGGTAAGCTGCCAGACTATTGCATATCCATGACAATAGCACTGATGGCTGTAAAAATGACAATGGTCCTAAAAATGTATCAAAAGTGTCATATCTGTCCATCACAATGTCGCATTGCTAAAAATCACAGTTAAATTGACGCAGTGCCAAATTGTAAAAAGTGCTCTGGTCTGGAATGGGGTAAAATCTTCCGGCACTGAAGCGGTAAAAGAGTTGAAAAAAGGTGATACAAAACCCATTTCATGGATCCGTGTTGTTTTAACGCTCGCCGCATTTGCTCTGTTGTTTTCTTTTTTTTCCCTTCTACATGAATAAATGTAATATGAATGATATTTTAGCTGTAGCTCCGATCTTTATAGAAATGATGAGAAGATCAAAGTTTCAGCGTTAGGTCAGCTCTCGGTATTGATGGGGAGATGATCAATGCGTCAGGTAAGGCGATGAATATTTCAGAGGTGAAGTTGCTTGTTAGGAAAGGTGATAAAATAATTGGCTCGCCGACTCCGGTACAATAAATGTTTGACGGGGAATGGTTTTTTTTCTATCCAAACAGCACAATGTTAAAAGCCCACAATGCCAAGTTTTTCTCTCTTCTTTTGTTTGTTAGAGAAATTGTAAAGGCAAACCATATTTAAAAAATAAATAAAAATACTCTGAAAAATTGCTAAGTGTTACCAATATTGGCAGAGATGTGTGTTTTCCTCATTAGTGTCTTTTATATAAAGAGAAAAGGAGGGAGTGAGCACTCTGTACAGATGCCAATCACTGCCCCTATATCCTGCTAGTGATCGTGATAGTGACGTGATCACGAGGGACAGAAGCGGCGTCTATGCTATGGGGAGCTTTATGCTGTCAGTAAATGTCAGGCAACTAGACCCAAGAACAAAAATATGATTTTTTTTTTGCTGCCCATGTAACACATTTTTGGATGTGGGTGGGGCTTGACATGCATAGGTGGGGACACTGTAAAACAATGGTCGGTTGGGGGAGTGTTACTGCAAGGGTATTTTTTGGGGACTTGAATTAAACAGTATTCCTAACCATAGGCATGTGCAGGGGGTGTGCCAGGTGTGCCTTGGCACACCCTAATCATCCCCTGCCCGAGTGCCATCCAATATATGATCCAGTGTACAGTGTCTTGCAATATACAGAAGTGGGCCCTCTATCTCACCCCCCTCCCCCCTCTTTTTTGACCCTCTCTCTCTCTCTCTCTCACCTCCTCTCCCGATCTCTCTTACTGCCCCGCTCTCTTCCACCCTCCTTTCTCCCACCCCCTCTCTCTAGCTCTCTCTCTCGCCCACCCCCTCTCTTTCTCACTCCTCCTATCTCTCTCACCTCCTCTCTCTCTCTCACCCCCGTCTCTTTCTTTCACCCCTCTCTCTCTCTCTTTTTCACCACTTTCCTTCCCATCTCACCACTCTCTCTCTCACCCTCCCACTCTCATCCCCCTCTTTCACTCACCCCTCGCTCTCTCCCCCACCCCCTCTCTCTCATCCCCCTCTATTTCTAACCCCACTCTCTCCCTCTGATCGGCTCTGCCATAAGATGTAAAATGTATTAAAACATTGAAAAATGTTTCTTTACAGTTATTTAAAAAGAGTTTTTGTGCGTATATATATATATATATATATATATATATATATATATATATATACCGTATATACTCAAGTATAGGCTGAGTTTTTCAGCACATTATTTTGTGCTGAAAATGCCAGCCGGCCGTAGGTCCCCTGGACCCCAAACTAGCCCCACTCTTCCTCTACAAGTGTGCAAAGTTTGTGGTCCGGGGGACCTACGGCTGAGGAGCACCGATTTTTCAAATCCGGGTACCCCTTCCATAGACTCCCATGTGAACGGGTCATTTCTCCAGTGACTTTGGGGACCCGATACCGGCCGGTCGTAGGTCCCCTGGACCCGGAACTTGGCCCCATTTCTCACCCCTTCCATAGACTCCCATGTTAAATGTCAGTCTAGGCATGGACACAGTGAGGCATGGTCACAGTGAGGCATGGATGGACACAGTGAGGCATGGGCACAGTGAGGCATGGACATGGACACAGTGAGGCACAGTGAGGCATGCAGATGGACACCCTAGGCTTATACCCGGGTCAATACGTTTTCCCATTTTTTTGTGGTAAAATTAGGTGCTTCGGCTTATATTCGGGTCGGCTTATAGTCGAGTATATACGGTATATATATATATATATATATATACAGTGGAACCTCGGATTACGAGCATAATCCGTTCCAGGAGAATGCTCGTAATCCAAAGTACTCGTATATAAAGGCGAGTATCCCCATTGAAGTCAATGGAAACGAAAATAATTTGTTCCGCATTGACTTTAATGAGATGCAATATCGCAGGCGGATAGAGGCGGGGGGGCACCGGAGAGCCTCGGAAACGTCCGAAAAGGCCCGAGGACACTTTGGCTGACCCCGGAAAACCTCGGAAAGACTTCCTACCCGAGATTTGCCGAGGTCAGCCGTGCTGTCCTCGGGCCTTTCCGTGCATTTACGAACAGCATGGAACGGCTGCGACGGCGACGTTCAGCCCCCACCTCAGGCCAAAAGTTGTACTGCACACCGCTTTGGCCTGAATTGTGCAAGTGGTCCATCAAGTTTGCTCCTTTTTTTTTTTTTTTTATCTATGTCAGCAAGCCGTGTCTAGCTCTGCCCAAAGCCCTTTGGATTGACCGCACATTGCCCTCCAGCACCATATATAGCAGGATGCAGCAGAAATCCAACTTTCCAGCTGCATTTATCATTAAAAACAGGTAATTTTTCATGCCAACTTGTTTTGAACATGCCAGTTTATAGTAGAAAACAAGAGGCAAGAGATGGATTTTAGGAGGAAGAATATAAGGGGGGTGTAAATTCCAAAATTTCCAGCCGGCCAAGAACCCATGAGCACTGACTTGACACAGCTGAAGGATGGCAACCAGAAGAAAAGGTCTCTGCTCAGCCAAGTGATTTTTTTCTGCCTCTTGAAGCAAAGCCGTTGATCCTTAAAGTAACTGAATTCCCAAAAAGCAATAACAAACACTTAAATATGTATGAGTACAAGAAAATCCCATTTCTTTCACCTGGGCCTCATTAAAAAATAATCTTGCTGGCAAATGTGTGGTAGAACATCGATCTTGTCGGGATGGAGAGGGGAAATTACCAGTCTGTGGGCTCGGAAGACATTTAACTACAGTGGGACCGTCGTCCATCTCACCGGCTCACAGGAGGATAACAAGAAGAACCGGGGCTTACGGTGATTGTAGCCATGTCAAAGCACTTGCAACAACAAAGCTGAGTACTGTCCGTGATACTTTTCTGATTCGCACTAATAATAACTACATTTTAGGATGTTCCCTGAAAGGTCGGTCTGCAAATGTATCTGTAAATGTAAAAAACGTATTACCGGTACTCAACTGTGCTGTTACAATGACTGGAAGGCGGGTGTTTATAACTCCGGGCTGTCTCTGGCCTTAACTTTGAGTCAATGTCATACTTATCTCCTCCACCATTCAGCGCTGGTCTCCTCTCTGGAGCATGTCTGCCAACACATTCTTGTTTCATCCAGCGCACCAGTGCTGCAGCCAGTCAGGAGGCAGAGCCCAGCTGCTGCACCGTACTACCTGAGTCCTTCATGATTCCCAAAACTCCTATGTGCTCCAGTGAATCCAGGAACTCCTGTGACCCCTATGTCTGTAGTGAACCCTGTGGACCCTGTGTCTCCATTGACCCTTGTGCATTCTTGTGTCTCTAGCAACCCCTGTGTCTCCATTGACCTAAATTACTCTTTTGTGTTCCTGTGTCTCCATTGACCCTTGTGCACTCTTGTGTCACTAGCAACCCCTGTGTCTCCATTGACCTGGATTACTCTTTTGTATTCCTGTGTCTCCATTGACCCTTGTGCACTCTTGTGTCTCTAGCAACCCCTGTGTCTCCATTGACCTAAATTACTTTTTTGTGTTCCTGTGTCTCCATTGACCCTTGTGCACTCTTGTGTCTCTAGCAACCCCTGTGTCTCCATTGACCTAAATTACTCTTTTGTGTTCCTGTGTCTCAATTGACCCTTGTGCACTCTTGTGTCTCTTGCAACCCCTGTGTCTCCATTGACCTAAATTACTCTTTTGTGTTCCTGGGTCTCCATTGACCCTTGTGCACTCTTGTGTCTCTAGCAACCCCTGTGTCTCCATTGACCTAAATTACTGTTTTGTGTTCCTGTGTCTCCATTGACCCTTCTGCACTATTGTGTCTCTAGCAACCCGTGTCTCCATTGACCTGGATTACTCTTTTGTGTTCCTGTGTCTCCATTGACCCTTGTGCACTCTTGTGTCTCTAGCAACCCCTGTGTCTCCATTGACCTAAAATACTCTTTTGTGTTCCTGTGTCTCCATTGACCCTTGTGCACTCTTGTGTCTCTAGCAACCCCTGTGTCTCCATTGACCTAAAATACTCTTTTGTGTTCCTGTGTCTCCATTGACCCTTGTGCACTCGTGTCTCTAGCAACCCCTGTGTCTCCATTGACCTAAATTACTCTTTTGTGTTCCTGTGTCTCCATTGACCCTTGTGCACTCTTGTGTCTCTAGCAACCGCTGTGTCTCCATTGACCTAAATTACTCTTTTGTGTTCCTGTGTCTCCATTGACCCTTGTTCACTCTTGTGTCTCTAGCACCCTGTGTCTACATTGACCTGGATTACTCAATTGTATTCTTGTGTCTCCATTGACCCTTGTGCACTCTTGAGTCTAGCAACCCCTGTGTCTCCATTGACCTGGATTACTCTTTTGTATTCCTGTGTCTCCATTGACCCTTGTGCACTCTTGTGACTCTAGCAACCCCTGTGTTTCCATTGACCTTGATTACTCTTTTTTATTCCTGTGTCCACATTGACCCTTGTGCACTCTTGTGTCTCTAGCAACCCCTGTGTCTCCATTGACCCTTGTGCACTCTTGTGTCTCTAGCAACCCTTGTGTCTTGACTGACCTGGATTAATCTTTTGTGTTCCTGTGTCTTCAGTGACTCCTGTGTCACCCAGGGACCACTAAACATCTTGTGTCACCCAGTAACCCCCATGTGACTTCAGTGCACCCCAAGCACCTCTGTAACACCTGTGCATTTGTTTTTCCAGTGACCCCTGTGTCTCCAGCAATCCCTATTCACTGGAGACACCAGATACACTGGAGACTCTTGTGTCTCCAGTAATTCTGGTGTCTTTATTAACACCCAAGTTTCCAGTGACCCCTATGCGCCCTTGTGTCTCAAATTATTTCTATTACTCCATTGTCTACAGTAAATCCTATGTCTTTAGTGACCCCTGTGCTCCAGTGTCTCGATTGACCCCTGTCCCTCCAGTGACCCCTGTGTCTCCATTGACCTGGTTTACCTTTGTGTGTTCCTGTGTCTTTTGTGATTCCTGTGTCACCCAGGGACCCCTAAATATCTTATATCACCCAGTGATCCCTGAGCATCCCTTGTCATAGCGTGACTTAAGTGAATCCCGAACGTCCCTGTGACACCTGTGCTCTCCAGTGACTGCTGTGTCACCGGTGATCTCTGTGCATCCCTGCATCTCCAGTGATCCCCTCTTTCTCCAGTGGCTCTTGTGTCTCCAGCAACTGCTTAAGTCTCCAAGTGACCCCTGTGTCTCAAGTGATTCCTGATACACCTGTGTCTACAGTCATCCCTGTGTTCCTGTGTCTCCCTATACTCGTGCCTCCAGTGACCCCTGTGCACTCTTGTGCCTCCAATGACCCCTGTGTCCCCATTGACCTGGGTTACCCTTGTGTGTTGCTGTGTCTTCAGTGACTCCTGTGTCACTCAGTGACCCCCTTGCATCCCTTGTCATCCTGGGATTCCAGTTTGCCCACGAGCACCTCTTTTATACCTTTGTGCTGGTCTATCACATAAAATACATTTACGTTTTTGGTTATAACATGACAAAATGTGGAAAATTTCAAGGGGTATGAATACTTTTTCAAGGCACTGTATTTACTCAGCGTAACATATTTTTTTCTATTTTACCAAAAATTGGGTTATATACAGATTTTTACTTGTCAGAATGCCTGGCTAGAAAACATTAGAGCACCTAGATGTAACCACGTTCCCACAAACATCCGCATGGAAGAAAACCATTGGGCCTTCAGGAAAAAACGATTGGAGGAGTACTCCCGTCCGAGCGGCAGCTGTCGCCCACAAGGCATGCAAAAGCACCTCCCACATCAAACGTCAGATGGTAAACACAGACCAACACTGCGGCACCAACAACGGCTTCACAGCACTGGCCCGATGTGCAATGGGACCAGCCTGCCACTCCCCCCATGCACAATACAGCCAGAGGGGGAAGTGGAGGGCGCCCAGAGCGCATAGCAGCTCCCGGACAGCAGAAGCACAGGGACAGCCCAGTCCCCTCTGATCCAGCCAAAAGACATGAGAGTGTGAACGATGGAAAAATTGGGTCAGATTCAGGTAGACTTACGACAGGCGTATCAGTAGATACGCCGTCGTAAGTCCGAATCCTCGCCGTCGTATATTTAAGCGTATTCTCAAACTGAGATACGCTTAAATATTGCTAAGATACGACCAGCGTAAGTCTCCTACACCGTCGTATCTTAACTGCATATTTACGCTGGCCGCTAGGGGCGTGTACGCTGATTTATGCCTAGACTATGTAAATCAGCTAGATACGCCTATACACGAACGTACGCCCGGCCGTCGCAGTAAAGATACGCCGTTTACGTAAGGGGTTTTCAGGCGTAAAGATAAACCACCAAAAAGATGGCGCAGCCAGTGTTAAGTATGGACGTCGGAACCGCGTCAAATTTTTCAAGTTTTACGTCGTTTGCGTAACTCGTCCGTGAATGGGGCTGGCCGTAAGTTACGTTCGCGTCGAAAGCATTGACGATTTGCCGACGTCATTTGGAGCATGCGCACTGGGATACGTCCACGGACGGCGCATGCGCCATTCGATCGAAACGTCATTTACGTGGGGTCACACTTAATACACGTAAAACACACCCACAGCTTCAACATTTGAATTAGATACGCTACGCCCGCATAAAGGTATGTGAAACTAGCTCATTGTATGTAAAGACCTAGTCAGTCTGGATGGAGACAGACTCAAAACAAGATATAAAATATAAAATTGCAATAGAAAGATCACACAGCAGAGCCCAAATGGGGAGAAAACTACCTTCTGGGCCTAGATGTGCCTCCATCCCTGGTACATTTGAGAAAGACAGGAAGGTTGGGACTTTAATTGAAGTACTGTACCTCGGGGCAAAAGGCGCCTCAAACCCTAATATCACTATAGAGGAGGGGGCAGTTTGGGACTTTAGATGAGGCACAAATAGGAACCCCGTTGTAGACAAGATCATTTATTGATCAATCATAAACATGACATCATTGGTATAGTGGAGTCCAGTGCTGGAGGTGGGCACATAGCCAAAAGTTTACATGCACTGTATCTCCACTGGATGAGGGGGTACTACATGGATGGAATAATGGTGCTGGGGGATATCAAGGGTGTACGGGGGAAAAAAAATGCTCAGGGGGGATCTGGGGTGTATAGGGGTTAGCAATGCTTGGGGTAGCTTGGGTGGCTATGGTGCTAGAGGTATCAGGGATGTAGAGAGACCACAGTGTAGGGGGCAGGGCTTTTTTTCAGTGGGAACGCGGGGGAACGCAGTTCCGGCACCTCCAGAACTGAATATACAGTATGTAATGGCAAGGGGTGCTGGTGCTGGCGAATCTGTTGTTGCTGGAGGGAATCTATTTGCTGAGGATGGGGGATCTATTGTTGCTGGGTGAGTCTTATGTTGCTGGGAGATATTTACTGTTGAAGAAGGGGTCTTTGTTGCTGGCTGCTAATTAATTAATTGGTCTATTAATGCTGGCTACTGGGAAATGTATTCTTGCTGGAGGGGAATTATTTTTGCGGGGGGGGGGGTTATGGTTGCTGTGGAGGCCTGTTGTTGCCAGTGGAGGTTGGATTGTTGCTGGGGTGGGTCTTATGCTGCAGGGGATCAATCATTGCTGGAGGGAAGGGTCTAGTATTGCTGGCTGCTGGAGGGTCTATTGATGCTGGCTGTTGGGAGTGTATTGTCACTGGGCTGTTCATTGTTGCTAATACTTAGCACTATAAAATGATACTTGGTTCTGTATTCTCTAAAAGGGTGGTACTGGGAGGTGGAACCAAGGAACAGTGCTTGGAGGTGAGTAGGGGGCGGAGTCAAGGGATGACTCAGAAAAGAGGAGTTCCTGCACCTATTCTCTGAGAAAAAAAGCCCTGGTAGGGGGTATCAAGGATGTAGTGGGGTCACAATACAAGGGGTATTTAATGGTATATGGTTACAGTGCTGGGGGGAACAACTAGGGCGCAGAGGGGCCATAGTGCTGGGGAGGCATCAATCTAGCAGATATATTATATTCACAGGACAGCTTTGCGGAGCTCCACCCAAAAGGGGAAGCTTCGCTTGTCTGCCTTATACCTACTTGATATCTGTTTACCTGTGCTGTCTCCATTGTAGGGGCCCCAGAGCATTACTTTGCCCAGGGGCCCATGATGCTATTAATACGGCCCTGGAGAGGTATATGCAATGGTGTCACAGAGCTGAAGAGGGATGTTGGATGGTGTCACAGAGGTAAGGTGGGATATCAGATGGTATATGCACTGGTGTCACAGAGATGAAGAGGGGTGAGGATGGTGCCACAGAGGTATGGTGGGGTATCAGATGGGGGTGAAAGAAGGTTCAACTGCTTCTGGCGTAGGGGGGCTCATGACACAAAAAATATTTGAGACCCATTGGGTTAGTGTAAAGGGACAGATGCATTTTGGGGAAAAGAAGTACGAATCCGGCCCTGACTCCCCGTCTGCATGCTTGTCCTGGGCCAGTGAGTCAAAGTAAGGAAACCAGTGGATCAGAATGAGAGCCTGTCAACATGGGCGTCCGCTCCATAGGGCAAGGGGGGTCGTTTGCCCCCCCCTTGGAATCGCCAGGGAGAGCCAGGAGCAGGGCCGAACTGGCCAGAGGACAGAGGGAGGGGAACGCTGTTTTATATCGTTTACCAGGCCTGTGCTTTGTTTGTTCCAACATCTGTTGCCACAGGTAACACTAGACTATTTTTTGATGTGTTTTTAGCAAGTCTGGAAACACAGAGCAAACACAACACAGAATTGTAGCCTACGGCATCGTTTCTAGTTGTCCCTTATTTAGAGTGCCTGTCCCTCTTCTGGAATCAAATCCATTTGTCCCTCATTCCAAAAGGTTCCTCTTTTAGACCTGAAATAAATATACTGTCAATATAGTGTAGTGTTTCAGTCAAGGGAAAGGGGTGCTGTGTAATGTAAAGGGGTTCAGTGGTGCAGGGTGCTGTGTAATGTAAATGGGTCCAGTGATGCAGGGTGCTGTGTAATGTAAAGGGGGCCAGTGATGCAGGGTGCTGTGTAATGTAAAGGGGGCCAGTGATGCAGGGTGCTGTGTAATTTAAAGGGGGCCAGTGATGCAGGGTGCTGTGTAATGTAAAGAGGTCCAGAGCTGTGGGGTGCTGTGTAATGTAAAGGGGGCCAGTGATGCAGGGTGCTGTGTAATGTAAATGGGTCCAGTGATGCAGGGTGCTGTGTAATGTAAAGGGGTCCAGAGCTGTGGGGTGCTGTGTAATGTAAAGGGGTCCAGAGCTGTGGGGTGCTGTGTAATGTAAAGGGGTCCAGTGATGCAGGGTGCTGTGTAATGTAAAGGGGGCCAGTGATGCAGGGTGCTGTGTAATGTAAAGGGGTCCAGAGCTGTGGGGTGCTGTGTAATATAAAGGGGTCCATAGCTGTGAGGTGCTGTGTAATGTAAAGGGGTCCAGAGGTGCCATTGTGGAGATGTTAGAAGATGCAGGGGACACAGTGGGGTGTTTTTACATTTTAACCTGGGGGGGGGGCACTTTTAACCCCTGCTAGCGGTCAAAGAAAGGGTAAAATGCGACTGTGTATTGCCGCTGCTGAAGCGCGCCCCCCCCCCCCCCCTGAAAAAAATTCAGTGGACGCCCATGCCTGTCAACAAGCATTTTCAAAGCTAGGTAAGCAATGGCAATCTTTTTATGTTTCTTCAAACGAGTTCCTTTATTGTGTTCAAGCTGATTTTCGGTCAACCATGGCTGGAATCGATACGAAGATATATGGAAAGACAGATGGACAGATAAAGACAGAAGAGACATGAAATCTTACATAGAGAGAGAGAGAAAGAGAGAGAACAGACGTCAGTCTACAAGGTATATATTTATTTTGTTTTCAATATCCAAGGACCATTTCTTTTTCTAGCCGAGAACAATAAAAACGCCATCACATCAAATCTATCTCACTCTAGCATGATGTCATAAAATCTATAGCATGAAATGTCACACTCTAATAGCGGGGATCGATTGTTATCCTTGAAGTAATGGTTGTTTATCAGTAATCAGTATCCAAACGCAAAAGATCTTTCAAAATGGTGCTGCAATATAATAGCCCAGATTCACAGAGATCGGGCGCACATTACGCCGCCGTAGCGCAAATAATATACGCTACGCCGACGCAGCGCAGAGAGGCAAGCATGGAATTCACAAAGCCAGTGCTCCCAAAACTGCGCTGCGTTTCGAAGGCGTAAGCCGGCGTAGGTGGAAGTGGGCGTGAGCCATGCAAATGAGGCGTGACCCCATGTAAATGATGGGCCGAGCGCCAGAAAAGTACTTAAAGCGAGCTGCGCATGCACCGGGACGTGGAAGCATCCCTGTGCGCATGCTCACAACCACGTCGGAACAACTGCCTATGCTACGCCGGATCACTGTGCACGACGTTATTGTAACCTACACCCCGGCCAGACCCACGTCCAACGTAAAATACGCCGGCTTGTGTTCCCTGGTGCAGACCTTTGTCTGGTGCTGGGTTACACCTCCTTTATGGGGAATAACTTTACGCCGGACTTACGACTTACGCGCACCGCGCGTAGCCTGCGTTGGGTGCACACAAGTTTGTGAATCGCCGTATTTCCCTCATTTGCATGTTTGCATGGCTAATCAATGGGAGCGGCACCATGCGTCCAGCCTAAATGTACGCCCCCACACTACGCCGGCGTAAGTAAGTTACGTCGACCGGGTGTAGCCTGGTTTAAGGCGCATCTCTGTTTGTGGGTCAGGCGCACAGATACGACGGCGCACATTTATACTTACGTCGGTGTATCTTGAGATACGTCGGCGCAAGTGCTTTGTGAAAATCCGGGCCAATATGTTTTGTAGTTATTTTATGTTTTATATATATATATATATATATATATATATATATACACTATATTGTCAAAAGTATTGGGACACCTGCCTTTACATCAGGGGTGCCCAACCAGTGGACCGCGACCTGCTGCTCTGGGATGGCTGGTTGGCAAGCCCAGATTGCAGGTTGCCGACCTGCCATCCAAGAGCATCAGTGTTGTGAATGAAGCCGGCGTTAGAGGAAGCAAGCGGCTTTTCAGAAATTGCACCACACCTGCAGGATATAATAGACATCTATGGCAAAGAGCAGCTAACTGGCGGGAAAACCACAGGTACACTGAGCTGCATCCACAGTGTGGGTAGACCGCAGACATTCAGTTTAAAAGCAGCCTTAAGCCCCTTTTACACGAACGGTCCGACCCAATCGGACCTTCCATTCACCTCTATGAAGCGGCAGATGTAAACAGACTTTTATCCATTTACACCTGCATACCTCCAATCCAATCTGCTAAAAAAAAAACAGAAGTGGATCGGTCCCCTTCCATCTGATTGTATCAGAGGGCCCATAGAGTAGATTGGGCTGTGTCTGTGTCTGCTTTGCATATGCAGACTGGACACAGACCTCTGTAGAGGTTCAGTATTGAGTTGGTCCCGCCCTTTGCAGCTATAACAGCTTCATCTCTTCTGGGAAGGCCGTCCACAAGGTTTAGGAGTGTGTCTATGGAAATGTTTGACCATTCTTCCAGAAGGGCATTTGTGAGGTCAGGCACTGATGTTGGACGTTCTATCGGGTTGAGGTCAGCCCAGTCAAGTTCCTCCACCCTAAACTCGCTCATCCATGTCTTTATGGACCTTGCTTTGTGCGCAGTCATGTTGGAACAGGGAGGGGCCATCCCCAAACTGTTCCCACAAAATTGGGAGTATGAAATTGTCTAAAATGTCTTGATATACTGACGCATTAAGAGTTCCCTTCACTGGAACTAAGGGGCCAAGCCCAACCCCTAAAAAACAACCCCACACCATAACCCCCTTCCACCAAATGATTTGGACCAGTGCACAAAGCAAGGTCCATAAAGACATGGATGAGCGAGTTTGGGGTGAAGGAACTTGACTGGCCTGCACAGAGTCCTGACCTCAACCCGAAAGAACACCTTTGTGATGAATGAGAGAGGAGACTGCGAGCCAACATCAGTGCCTGACCTTCTGGAAGAATGGTCAAACATTCCCATAGACCAGGGGTAGGCAACCTGGGGCCCTCCAGCTGTTGCAGAACTACAAGTCCCATCATGCCTCTGGGAGCAATTGTAACTGCCAGCCTTGCAATGCCTCATGGGATGTGTAGTTCCTCAACAGCTGGAGGGCACCAGGTTGCCTACCCCATAGACACACTTCTAAACCTTGTGGACAGCCTTCCCAGAAGAGTTGAAGCTGTTATAGCTGCAAAGGGTGGGCCAACTCAATATTGAACCCTACAGACTAAGACTGGGATGCCATTAAAAGTTCATGTAAAGGCAGGTGTCCCAATACTTTTGGAAATATAGTATATACTGAGTGGCCCAGATTCACATACATCGGCGCATATATATGCTGCCGTAGCGTATCTCTTTTACGCTACGCCGACGCAACGCAGAGAGGCAAGCATGGAATTTACAAAGTAAATGCTCCCAACGTTGCGCCGGCGTAACGTAAATTTGCAGGCGCAAGCCAGCCTAATTCAAAGTAGGTGAAAGTGGGCGTGATCCATTTAAATGGAGCGTGACCCCATGCAAATGATGGGCCGAACGAACGGCGCATGCGCCGTCCCGTGGACGCATCCCAGTGCGCATGCTCAGAATCACGTCGAAAATACCGTATTTACTGGGGTTTAGCGCGCTCCCGCGTTTAGCGCGCGCCCCTAAAGTTGCAGCGGATTCCTGTGGAAAAAAGTTTTTTGTACTTACAGTTTTGGTGTCTTCTGCGGCGTCCATCGGCAGCCTCGTCGGGTCCGGTGTCCGTCTGCGGCTTTGGGTGTCCTCTTTGTCGGGTCCGGCGTCCTTCTGCGGCGTCCTCCCCGCTCGTTTCCCGCGCCGAGTTTGAATACTGCGCCGACATATACAGAGCACAGTACACTCGTGTATTGTCGGGCAGGCTCGGCAACTCTCGCGCTGACGTCCTGTACGTCCAGGGCGTGAGCGCGGAAGGAGCCGAGACTACCCGACTATACCCGAGTGTACTGCGCTCGGTATATGTCGGCGCAGTATTCAAACTCGGCGCGGGAAAGCGGGTATCGGCGTATACCGCGCACCCACGATTTTGCCCTGATTTTCAGGGCAAAAAAGTGCGCGGTATACGCCGATAAATACGGTACTCCCTAAGATACGTCGAATCACTGCCTACAACGTGAACGTAACCTACGCCCATCCATATTCACGTACTACTACGTAAACGACGTAAAACATGACGGCTGTTCCCTGGTCCATACCTTTGCATGAGTTGCGCCTCATAGATGGGGAATAACTATACGCCGGACATAAGCCTTACGTAAACCGCGTATATTAATGCGCCGGGCGCAAGTACGTTTGTGAATCGGCGTATCTCACTCATTTGCATATTTGACATGTAAATCAATGGGAGCGCCCCTTGCGGCCAGCGTAAATATGCGCCCACGATACGACGACGTAAACATTTGTCATATTTTACTGCTATGTACCTTTAAAGAGAGAATCTATTCCCTTTATTGGGTTATTTGGTTCCGTAGTTCCAGGTGCACTCCCCAAATAAAAGTGATTTAATATTACACCTGAATATAACGCAGCACGTGGGGTAAATTACCTTGCGCCATCTGTTCAGGCATTCCATGGATACATCTCATTTTAACAACAGAAAAGTTGCTCCGGGTAAATGGCAGGCGTATGTTTTAGCACGGCTCTGCGCGGTGCGTTTGGCTCAGCTAGTGGTAGCTCTCATTTTCATAAGATGGAACCCAACTAAGTTCCTGCGCGGTCGTTTATGATGGAATTCCAAGTTTAGCTGAAGAAATAAGGGGGACTAAATTGCTCTATATTAGTCTGCGGGGGTTAAAAAAAAAAAAGACAAAAAAGAAGAAGAATGCTGACAATAAAGAACTTTTTTTGTGTGTTTTCTTTAAGCAATTAAATTGCTTTTAGTTTTCAGAAATGTATCAATCCAAATAAACCCTCAGGTAGGATAATGAGGAAACGTGGGATGTTGTGTGCTGCGGAAGACATGAACCCTCACCATTGCGGTCTTGTTGCATTGTATGTATGTATCAGGAACTCAGAGGTGGCTCTTTAATTAGGCGGTCACCTTAGGCCTCGCCCTCAGAAGGGCCTCGTGCTCGCGGCTGCCTAATTCGCCTCAGGAGTGGAAGGTAATATGGAACTCCACTGAATCCTGGTGCAATGGTCTCAGCTTCTGCCAATCCAATGGGTACTGAAGTCTCCTTTTTGGATATCTGATGCTGAGAAGGCTAGTTGAAGCTCCTGTCATCACTCTATGCATGTAATGGCCAAGGATGTCTCCTCAAAGGCCTCAGTGTCAGCTCCTGCCATCCCACTATCCAATGGGAAACTTTCTAATGGCCAATGATGTCATCTTATTGGATAAGTGACGTTGAGGAGGCTAGTTGGTGCTTCTGTCATCCCTCTAACCAATGGTCATAGATGTCTCATTATTGGATTACTTAAGTTGAGAAGGCTAGCTGGTGCCCCAGTCAGTCCACTATCCAATGGGAAACTTTCTAATGGCCAATGATGTCATCTTATTGGATAAAGTGACGTTGAGGAGGCTAGTTTGTGCTCCTGTAATCCCTCTATCCAATGGACAACTTTTTATTGGCCAAAGATGTCTCAACATTAGATTACTTAAGGTTCAGAAGGCTAGCTGGTGCCCCAGTCATTCCACTATCCAATGGGCATCTCTCTATTAGCCACTAAAGTCACCCTATTGGCTAATCTGATGCTGAGGAGGTTAATTGGTGCTTCTGTAATACCTCTGTCCAATGGGCAACTTTCTAATAGCCACTGAAGTATCCTTATTGGATAAACTGATGCTGAGGAGGCTAGTTGGTGCTCCTGCCATCACTCTTTTATTGGCCAAGTATGTCTCCTCAATGGCCTCAACTTCAGCTTCTGCCATCCCACTATCCAATGGGAAACTTTCTAATGGCCACTGAAGTCTCTTTAGTGAATAGACCAATGCTGAGGAGACTAGTTGATGCTCCAGTTATCACTCTATTCAATAGGCATCTTTTTTATTGGCCAAGGATTTCTCCTCAATGGCCTCAACGTCAGCTTCTGCCATCCCACTATCCAATGGGAAACTTTCTAATGGCCAATGATGTCATCTTATTGGATAAAGTGACGTTGGGGAGGCTAGTTTGTGCTCCTGTAATCCCTCTATCCAATGGGCAACTTTTTATTGGCCAAAGATGTCTCAACATTAGATTACTTAAGGTTAAGAAGGCTAGCTGGTGCCCCAGCCATTCCACTATCCAATGGGCACCTCTCTATTAGCCACTAAAGTCTCCCTATTGGGCAATCTGATGCAGAGGAGGCTATTTGATGCTCCTGTAATACCTCTGTCCAATGGGCAACTTTCTAATAGCCACTGAAGTATCCTTATTGGATAACCGATAGCAGAGGAGACTAGTTGGTGCTCCTTCCATCACTCTATGCTATGGGCATCTTTTTTATTGGCCAAGTACGTCTTTTTAATGGCTTCAACGTCAGATTCTGCCATCCCATTATCCAATGGGCAACTTTCTAAAGGCCACTGAAGTCTCCTAAGTGAATAAACTAATACTGAGGAGGCTAGTCAGTGCTCCTGTTATCATTCTATTCAATAGGCATTTTTTTTTATTGGCCAAGGATGTCCCCTCAATGGCCTTAACTTCAGCTTCTTCCATCCAACTATCCAATGGGCAACTTTCTAATGGCCACTGATGTCACCTTAATGGATAAACAGATGCTTAGGTGGCTAGTTGGTGTCCCTGTCATTCCTTTATCCAAAGGGCCACTTTTTATTGGCCACGGATGTCTCATTATTGGGGTATTTGTGGTTGAGAAGGCTAGCTGGTGCTCCAGTAATCCCACTATTCAAAGGGTATCTCTCTATTAGCCACTGGAGTCTCCCTGATGGACAATCTGATGCTGAGGAGGCTAGTTGGTGCTCCTGTCATCCCTTCTATTCAATAGGCATCTTTTTTATTGGCCACTAACGTCTTCACCTTGTATTATTTAATGTTAAGAAGACTATCTGGCATGTCAGTCATCCGAATATCCCACTAACATTTTCTTTCCTTTTTGGATAATCTGATGTTGAAGAGGCTAGTTGGTGCTCCTGCCATTCTATTGATCGCTGAGGTCTTATCATTGGGTGAGCAATCTCTGAAGAGGCTAACTGGTGCTCCAGTCATCCCACTGTTCAATGAATTCCTTTCTATTAATCGCTGAGGTCTTATCATTGGATGTTGGAAAGGCTAACTGGTGCTTTTCATCCCAGTATTTGATGGGAACCTCGCTGAGGCCTTATCATTGCATAGTGAGATGTTGAAGGGGCTAACTGTTGCATCTGATCATTTCACTATTTAATGGGCACCTTTCTAATGGTTGCTGAGGTCTTATCATTGGATAATAAGACATTGAGGAGGCTAACTTGAGCCTCATTCCACTATTTGATGGGCACCTTTATTTTGGCTACTGAGGTCTTCTCATTTGATAATCTGATGATGAAGAACCTAGCTGGTGCTACAGCCATCCCATTGTTCAAGGGGCACCTTTCTATTGGCCACTGAGGTATTTTCTTTGAATAATTTGATGATAAAAAAGCTAGCTGGTGCTCCAGCCACCCCATGACCCATTATTATATACATTTTCTTAATGGATAATCTGCTGTTGAGCAGGTACTCCTGCCATTCTTTTAATCAGTGACCGCTAAGGTATGCCTTTGGGACCAGTGCCAGGACAAGGTCATTTAGCACCCAGGCAAAGATGTTAAACAGAGCCCCCCCTCCTCAAAAAAAAAATCCCCCCTCCTCCCAGTACAAATCCCCATCCTAGCACAAGTTTTCCCCCTATCCCTTCTCCTGGCTCATTTTCCCCCTTCTTCCAGTACAAATCCCCCAGCACAAATACCCCCCAATCGTCCCTACTAGCACATATTGTCTGCCCAAATCCCCTTTCCTAAGAAAAATCCGACCTCCAAAATTTCCCCTCCCAATACAAATCCCCCCTCTTAAATCACCCCTTCTAGCCTAATCCGCCTTCCTAGTACAAGTCACCTCCTCCCAAGCAGAAATGCCCGCTGATTCCACCCCAAATTACCCCCCCCCCCCGCCAGCACATCCCCCCAAAATTTCCCCTCCTAGAACAAATCTTATCCCTGTTGTCCCCTAAATTCCTCTTCCTAGCACAACAAATCCACCCCACATCACCCCGCCTAGCACATCCTTCCTAAAATTTTCCCTGTCACAGTCACTACTCCTGTCAGCTTATAGCAGCAGGAGCTCTCCTCGAGGTGCCCCTCCACCTCCCCCTCCTGCCCCCCCCCCTTCTTGTCCCGGCATTGACTGATACATAACAGATTTACTCCTGGGCTGGGCCTTTTGGCTCGGACCAGAGGAATTCTTTATTCCTGGCCATTGTATTTCACAATGGCCACATTTTCACTCTCCTCTACTTCCTTCTCCCCACTTTATTTTTATTTATTCCCTTTGTGTGTCACTTTTTGTATTTTTATGTTTTGCACACGGTTTGTAGCATTGTGTGACTGGTAGGGTGTAGGTCCTCGGGCCTGCCCTGAAAGTCTTGGGAGGGGGTGGACATGGCCTTCTGGCTTAGTTCGCCCTCTCTTATGGGGTCTCCCTTCGGGGGAGCCCCACCTAGTACTTGGGTGTGTCTGTTTCGGCAGACCCTTCAGATAAAGGGTTCCATCTGGTTTTCGGCCAGATGGACCAAGTGTAAGTACCCTTGTCCCCTGTCTGGAGCCTAACGCCCCGGGGATTCAGGGCAAGGCCCTCTGATTTTAGATGGCTTGTGTACACCCGTTTTTTACACGTTTTTGTGTCACCTCTTTATGTTGTGTACATTTTTTTAGCACCAAGTGAAGTTTTTGAGTGTGTTTCACACGCCATGGGCTTTCGATAAAAAATAAAAATAAAATAAATAACAGATTTACTTCAACATGAGTTCAAATCATAAGTATAAGATATTATTTAGTACAGGAATGATTGATAAAAAAAGGAATCACACACGGCGGCCGTTTCTCATAGCAAATAAATTTATTGTTTGCACAAGTAATGTGAATATTCAACAGTAAAACTTGAAGGAAGCCCAGATTATCAATGCTGCTGTATACATTGATTGTCCTGAGAAAAGCCATATTTGGTGGGAAGCTCGAAAAAGATGATGGCTGTGATCTGGTGAAAAACTAGAAGCCCCCAGCATGCACTGCTCACCAACATTGTAGTAGGCATGCTAGGAGTGGGCACCTAACCCTACACTACTTTATCAACTTTATCAAGTATTACTTGAGACCGATGGGGCAGGAGACGCCAGTGCCGCCCAGTCCACAGTACCCTTCGGGAACCTTGCTCAGATACTGCTGGTGATAATCCTCTGCGTAGTAGAAGGAGGTCTCCTCTCGGATTTCAGTGGTAATATTTCCATGTCCGTTCGCAGTCAACTCCTGTAAGAAAAAATTGAATTAAAATAAGAATGCCAGTCTGATTAACTATCAGGATATTGTATAAGAATGAGGAAATTCTGAAATTACAAAATAGAATCAAATCTTTTCTCTTATTACTTTGTTACGGAAGTGCGGCTATTACACCGTTCAGGGCAGGACACCATATAAAGCTATTGTGCCTGTAACCGCCCCCCCTCCAGTGCTTCATGCTGATTGGCAGCTCACCTTATACACAGTGGGGTAGATTCAGATAGCCTTGCACATTTTTTGCGTAGGCGCAGGGCACCGTTTTTGCCCTGCCCCCCCGCAAATTTACTGCGCTACCCGCGATTCATGAAGCAGTAGCTCCGTAAATTGCGTGTGCGCTCTTTAAAATTGCCTGGCGTAAGCGCACGCAATTTAAATGATCCCGTAGGGGGCGGGAATCATTTAAATTAGGCGCGTTCCCGCGGCGATCGTAGAGCGCATGCTCCGTCAGGAAACTTTCCCGACGTGCATTGCGGCAAATGACGTCGCAAGGACGTCATTTGCTTCAAAGTGAACGTGAATGGCGTCCAGCGCCATTCACAAATCACTTACGCAAACTACGTAAAATTCAAATTTCGCAACGCGGGAGCGACGGGTATACGTAACATTGGCTGCCCCTGCTAATAGCAGGGGCAGCCTTACGCGAAAACCGCTGTACGCAAACGACGTAAACTGCGTACGCAGGGCTCGTGTAACGTTGTGAATCAGCGTTAGTATGCAATTTGCATACTATACGCTGAGCACAACGGGAACGCCACCTAGCGGCCATCGCAAGAATGCAGCCTAAGATATGCGGGCATAAGAGCCCTATGCCGCGCATATTTTAGGCTGCAGTCGGCGTAACGAGGTTCCTGAATCAGGAGCATTCGTTACGCCGGGCAAGTGAGCAATTGCGCTGTGTAACTATGGTTACACAGGCGCAATTGCTTCTTGAATCCAGGCCAGTAAATCGAACGTTTGCAATGTATCATGGGAGATGTTTTTGTACCCAGTAGTGACTGAGCCGGTACAATGTGTTGAAGTGTAGGCAACCATTTTTGCTTTAGTTTTGGATAGAGTGGGGAAGGGTTAGACCAGCTCATCTCAACTTGTTCCCCCATCATATCTGGTGCCAGGGCTGGGGCCATTCATTTTGCAACCCCATACGAAAAAAGAAAAAAAAAAAAGCTAAAGCAATAAAGCACCCCCCACCCAAGATCCAATCTTCCCCCCATGTTCCACAGTACAAATCTCAACCAATCGTTTCCCCAGTACAGATCTTTCCCCCCCCCCCAGAGCTGAATCCCTCCTCCCAGCCCACCACCTCAGTACAGCCCTACCCCCCCCCCCCCAGTTTATACCTTCACTACAGACCACCCCTAGTCCAGACACCTTCAGTACAGACCCCCTCCCCCCATTTCAGAAGTACAGACACCCCCAGTGCATGCCCTCCTCAGTACAGGCTCCCTCCCCCCCCCAGTATACACTTCCACAGTATATAGCTCCCTCTCCCCAGCACAGATCCCCCCTCAGTGCTGACACCTTCCAATACAGACACCTTCCAGTACAACCCCCCCTCCCCCAATACAGAGTTCAGATACCTCTCAGTACAGACAACCCCCAGTACAGTCACCCACAGTACTAACATCCCTTTATACAGACACCCCCAGTACAGACACCCCCCGAGTAAGTCTTCCCCAGTACAGGCAACCCCCAGTACAGTCACCCGCAGTACTAACATCCCTTTATACAGACACTACCAGTACAGACACCCCCCCAGTAAGTCTCCCCCAGTACAGTCACCCCCAGTACTAACATCCCTTTATACAGACACCCCCAGTACAGACACCCCCCCAGTAAGTCTTCCCCAGTACAGGCGACCCCCGGTACAGTCACCCCCAGTACTAACATCTCTTTATACAGACACTACCAGTACAGACACCCCCCCAGTAAGTCTCCCCCAGTACAGACACCCCCAGTACTAACATGCCTTAATACAGACACCCCCAGTAAGTCTCTCCCAGTACAGACAATCCCCAGTACAGTCACTCCCAGTACTAACATATCTTAATACAGACACCCCCAGTAAGTCTCCACCCCCAGTACTAAAATCCCTTAATACAGACACCCCCAGTACAGTCACTCCAAGTACAGACACCCTTCACTACAGACAACCCCCCCCCCCCCCCTAATTCAGTCACATACAGTTCAAACACCCCCCAGTATAGGCACCACCCAGTAAAGCACCACACAGTACAGTCATCCTTCAGTACAGACACCAACCAGTACAGTCACCCTTTAGTACAGACAACCCCCCAATACAGTCATGCCCAGTACAAACACCCCTCAAAACAGACACACCCTTCAGTACAGATACTTGAGTTCAGATACCTCTCAGTACAGTCACTCCCAGTACAAACACCCCTCAAGGCACCACCCAGTATAGCACCCCCCAGTACAGTCACCCTTCAGTACAGACGACACCCCAATACAGTCACCCCCAGTACAAACACCCCATTCAGTACAGATACCCCCCCAATACAGACACTTGAGTTGATCTCTCTCAGTACAGTCAACCTCCAGTACAGTCACCCTTCAGTACAGACAACACCCCAATACAGTCACCCCTAGTAAAAACTCCACTCAAAACAGACACCCCCTTCAGTACAGATACCCCCCCCCCCTCTCAATACAGACACTTGAGTTCTCTCAGTGCAGACAACCTCAAGTACAGTCATCCCCAGTACAAACACTCCTCAATACAGACACCCCCCAGTACAGTCACCCCAAGTACAGACACCTTTCCATACAGACACCCCCCTAGTACAATAACCCCCAGTGTTGCAGGCACTTATCGTTCGAGAACAACCTAAATACTATCACTAGTAGATGATAGAAATTCGATTTTTACTTTTTTTTTTAATGGGTATGTTTTATAAGTAAAAAATATTGTTTTGTTTTTTAAATCAAAATTGTTGCTCTTTTTTTTTTTGTTTATAGCGCAAAAAATAAAAACTGTAGAGGTGATCGAATACCACCAAAAGTAAGCTCTATTTGTGGGGAAAAAAAGCGCATTAATTTTATTTGGGTACAGCGTCGCACGACTGCGCAATTGTTAAAAATAACGCAGTGCCGCATCGAAAAAAATGGCCTGGTCATGAAGGGGGAAGAGGGGTAAATCTTCTGGAGATTGATAGCTGGATTCACGTAGATGAGCCTAACGTTAGGCAGGCGTAGCGTATCTCATATACGCTACGCCGCCGTAAGTTAGAGAGGCAAGTGCTGTATTCACAAAGCACTTGCGTCCTAAGTTACGGCGGCGTAGCGTAAATGTGCCGGCCTAAGCGCGCCTAATTCAAATTGTGAAGAAGTGGGCGTGTTTTATGCTAATGAATCGTGACCCGACGTGATTGACGTTTTGAACGTCGTCCGTGGACATATCCCAGTGCGCATGCTTCAAATTACGCCGCAAAGACTTATTGGTTTCGACGTGTACGTAAATTACGCCCAGCCCCGTTCACGGACGACTTACGCAAACGACGTAAAAATAAAAAAATTTGACGCGGTTCCGATGTCCATACTTAACATTGGCTGCGCCATCTTTTTGGTGGAATAACTTTAGGCCTGAAAACGCCTTACGTAAACGGCGTATCTTTACTGCGACGGGCAAGCGTACGTTCGTGAATAGGCGTATCTCGCTGATTTACGCATTCAAGTCGTAAATCAGCGTACACGCCCCTGGCGGCCGGCGTAAATAGACAGCTTAGATACGACGGCGCAGGCGGTCGTATCTTAGCTAGATTTAAGTGTATCTCAATTTGAGAATACACTTAAATTTACTACGGCGCAGATTCAGAGTTACGACGGCGTATCTACTGATACGCCGGCGTAACTCTCTCTGAATCTGGCTATAACTGGTTAAGCAATGACAAGGTTATTGGTGAATAAACAGGCCCATAGCAGGAATTGATCAATCGCTCTGCTCCATAGATGGGGGGTAAACCGATTAAAGTAGATATAAACGCCAAATAGAACGACATTTCGTTTTTTCAGCGTTCAGCTGAACCCAGCACCGGATAACAGCTAGAAAATCCCCTTTTTTAGTTCCCAGTCTGGAGCGTTCCTTTAAATCAGCTGAGCAGACGATTAATTTTGCTGCGGGGCACGCAATTTTTCCTCTTTAATGCGGAGCTCTGCTTTGTTGGACGATCTGTGCAGCACTTGGATCTGGGGCCCCCCGTGGGCTGTTCGGGGGCCATGCCTGTAAAAGTCTGACAGATTTTTTAGACAGATGGCTGTGTACACATTTCTGCCCAAGCACACCATTCAGCTACAACTGTCATACTGTGTACAGCCTCAGATGACCCATTTTGCATACTCAGACATGATAATGTATAGACGGGTAATGGCGACGAGCGCCGTTAACAGCTTCAGTGCCAAAAAAAAGGCTCCGTGTACGGGCGGCATCAGATTTTGGTGCGCTGCGAGGATTTTTTAAATGGAAATTGCAGCGCGCCGATCCCAAGCTGAACTGAGGTGCAGCCGGGATCAATGCCTTTCTTACCACAGGAACACTATCGTGGAGATTCTTCCTTACGCTTTTATGACCCCAAGTTCCCTCTGGAACTGGTGCTGAGCTACTTAAAGGCTTAGGCCCAGATTCTCAAAGGACTTACGACAGTGCAGCGCCATGTACGCAGTCGTAAGTCCTAATCTGGGCCGTCGTATCTATGCGACTGATTCTTAGAATCAGTTACGCATAGATATCTCTTCGATCCGACAGGTGTAAGTCTCTTAACCACTTTAGCCCCGGGCCTGTTTTTCAGAGTCTGTGTTTACGAGACAAAACCATTTTTTTTTGCTAGAAAATTACTTAAAACCCCCAAACATTATATATATTTTTTTTCTAACACCCTAGAGAATAAAAAATAGTGGTCATTGCAATACTTTTTGTCACACCCTATTTGCACAGCGGTCCTACAAGCGCACTTTTTTTGGAAAAAATTCACTTTTTTAAATTAAAAAATAAGACAACAATAAATTTGGCCCAATTTTTTTATATATTGTGAAAGATAATGTTACGCCGAGTAAAATGATACCCAACATGTCACGCTTAAAAATTGCGCCCGCTCGTGGCATGGCGTCAAACTTTTACCCTTAAAAATCTTGATAGGCGACGTTTAAAAAATTCTACAGGTTGCATTTTTTGAGTTACAGAGGAGGTTTAGGGCTAGAATTATTGCTCTCGCTCTAACGATCGCGGCGATACCTCACTTGTGTGGTTTGAATACCGTTTTCATATGCGGACGCTACTCGTGTATACGTTCGCTTCTACGCGCGAGCTCGTCGGGACGGGGCGCTTTAAAAAATTTTTATTTGGTTTTCGCATTTATTTTTATTTATTTTACAATTTTTAACACGAAAAAAAAAAAAAAAAATTATCACTTTTATTCCTATTATAAGGATTGTAAACATCCCTTGTAATAGAAAAAAAGCATGACAGGTCCTCTTAAATATGAGATCCGGGGTCAAAAAGACCTCAGATCTCATATTTAGGCTTAAATGCAAAAAAAAAAGAAAAAATTTGGAAATGTCATTTTTTCAAATGACAAAAAAAAAAAATGTTTCTTTAAGAGGCTGGGCGGGACTGACGTTTTGACGTCACTTCCGCCCAGCAGAGCTATGGGGGACGGGCGAAGGAGATTTTTCCTTCAGTCTCATCCCCGCTCAGCTAGCGAATGGTCGCGATCCCCTCCGCCGCTACCGACGGCTACAGTAAGCGGCGGAGGGCGCGGGAGAGCGGCGGGAGGGGGGGCCCCTCTCCCGCCACCGATAACGGCGATCTCGCGGCGAATCCGCCGCGGAGACCGCCATTATCGTTTACACGGCCGCCCACAGAAGAGCAGCTGCTGCCGTTACCGAGATATTCATCTCTAAAGTGAGGACGTATAACGACGGTGGGCGGTCGGCAAGTAGTTAAACCGTCGGATCGTAACTGGAATTTTTTTTCCCCGCTAGGTGGCGCTTCCGTCGATTTCCACGTTGAGTATGCAAATTAGCTAGATACGCGAATTCCCAAACGTACGCGCGGCCGACGCAGTAAAGTTTCCCGGCGTAAAGTTGCCCCTGCTATATGAGGCTCAGCCAATGTTAAGTATGGCCGTCATTCCCGCGTCGAAAATGTTAAAAGTTACGTCGTTTGCGCAAGTCGTCCGTGAAGGGGGCTGGACGTCATTTACGTTCAGGTCGAAACCAATGACGTCCTTGCGACATCATCTAGAGCAATGCACACTGGGATATTTTAGGGACGGCACATGCGCAGTTCGTTTGGCACGGGGACGCGCTTCATTTAAATGAAACAGGCCCCCTACCCTCCGAATTTGAATTCCGCCGGGTGTTTTACGCTACGCCGCCGCAACTTTACAGGCAAGTGCTTTGTGAATAAAGCACTTGCCTGAAAAACTTGCGGCGGCGTAACGTAAATGACATACGTTACGCCGCCGCACAGATACGCAGGATCTACCAGAATCTGGCTCTTAGTTCACCTTTCGCAAAAAAAGTAGCAAATGCAGCAACAATGATCTTCTGATCCTTAAGCATCTACTACTCTGAAGTCTGCAGAGCATTGCACCCACAATCTCCAATGTAATGCACAGGCTCTTGCAGTGTATACCCCAGGGGCGGCCTGTGCATACTCCACCGCCCTACCTACAGGGCCATCTTTAATTTTGATTGGGCCCTGGGCAAACATTTTCTTGCCCCCCCCCTCTCCATTCTGAGACATACAAAAAAAATAGCAGATAGACTCAAACTCAGTTTACTGCAGCAGATCACACAGCAATTGCAATTGTTTGCCAGAGGTTACAGCCTATCCTTACCGCTCACTGGCAGGTTGCTAGAGGTTACAACACATAATTTCTGCTTGCCGATTGGTTGCTAGAGGTTACTGCACATTATTAGCGCTCACTGATTGGTTGCTATAGGTTAATGCACATCATTACCACTCACTGAGCAGTGGAACAATTCCAAAAAATTTAGCAAGTAAAGCGGCACATTAATACACATACTACAGGAGAGGGTCAGAGACTGCGGACATACTGCACGAGATTACCAGAGACTGTGGACATACTGCACGAGATTACCAGAGACTGCGGACATACTGCACGAGATTACCAGAGACTGCGGACATACTGCACGAGATTACCAGAGACTGCGGACATACTGCACGAGATTACCAGAGACTGCGGACATACTGCACGAGATTACCAGAGACTGCGGACATACTGCATGAGATTACCAGAGACTGCGGACATACTGAACGAGATTACCAGAGACTGCGGACATACTGCACGAGATTACCAGAGACTGCGGACATACTGCACGAGATTACCAGAGACTGCGGACATACTGCACGAGATTACCAGAGACTGCGGACATACTGCACGAGATTACCAGAGACTGCGGACATACTGAACGAGATTACCAGAGACTGCGGACATACTGCACGAGATTACCAGAGACTGTGACTTACTGCATGAGATTACCAGAGACTGTGGACATACTGCATTAGATTACCAGATACTATGGACATACTGCATTCGATTACCCGTGATTCCGTGAACTGGGGCCCCGATGACAGACTTTGCAGAGTGCACAGAGGACACAGGAGGCTGTATTTGCGTGCTAGCCATCAGAGAGGGAAGCTTAACTCGGAACAGAGTGGCTGTAGTGAGAGCCAGTGATCAGAGTGGGCGTGTCAGTGGAGCTCCTGCCCCCGGACCTCTGCATTCCCCAACCAGTATAGAGGGGGCGGGGCCGGGAGCTCCACTGACGCGCCCACTCCGATCACTCTTCTTACTACAGCCGCTCTGCATACAGGCTACATGGGGCGGGGTCATCGCATCAGTGGAGCTCCCAACCCCGCCCCCTGACTGCTAGCTAGATCGGGAATACAGCCTCCCGTGTCCTCTGTGCACTACTGCACTCTGCAAAGCCGCCATCAGGGCCCTAATTCACAGGTAGTGCAGGGCCCCCTACAAAGATTGGGCCCCATTTGCCCTGTGCTAAAGACAGCCCTGCCTCCCTATCCATGTGCCCAGCCCCTTTCAGGATCCCAGGCGCATGAATTCCTATGGCAGCGGTGGGCGGGGGAGTGTTTTTTGAAGCACTCATTAGAGCCAGAGCATTGCGTCTGGAGCCCACCCAGGTGTGTTGCAGCAGCAAATTAATATTCGCTGTTGCAACACTGATCCTCCTCCCGGCCAATCGGGAAGTGGGTCTGATACCCATCACCCGATTGGAAATA
This sequence comes from Rana temporaria, assembly GCF_905171775.1. Taxonomy (NCBI): domain Eukaryota; kingdom Metazoa; phylum Chordata; class Amphibia; order Anura; family Ranidae; genus Rana; species Rana temporaria. The sequence goes on from NC_053492.1 coordinate 19,906,041, forward strand.
CAAAAAAGAGGGTCCCAAAAAGTTGATCCCAGGTCGGACTTTAACGGCACAGTAAACAATAAGGATATAGAAAAATAATAATATTTATTGGGACTTAGAAACATACAATAGTGTAAAATGGGACATGACAAAAGGTTAAAAAAAACATATACATAAAGGTACATAGTATACTGTATGGTGAGCCCTAGTGCGTCATCACAGTTAAAGTCCGACCTGGGGTCACCTTTTTGGTACCCTCTTTTTTGTATTTCTATGACTGTTCACGGATGAGGCAATGTGAGTGCTCTCTTTTTCCTTTTTTCCATCACCCAATTGGCTGAAAGGACAGGCGCTCCTATTGGACGTCTAGGAGGAGGGGAGGATTCGCGTGGCGGAGGCGAGGATGAGGAGAACCACTGGCCGATGCCTGGATGCCCGATCTCTGCCACTACCTTGTGCCCCGATCCCGCCGAAGCCTGGTGCCCCGATGCCTGCCGCTGCCTGATGCCCTGATCCCTGCCGCTACCCGGTGCCCTGTTTCCCGCCGCTGCTTGGTGCCCCGATCCCCACTGCTGCACCTCGGATGCCCGATTCCCGCCACTGCTTGGTGCCCCAATCCCTGCCGCTCCTCCGATATCTCCTGCTCCCTACCTCTCCTCGGATGCCCGCTGCTCCCCGCCACCTAGATAGGGTAAGTGCTGGTGGACTGACCAGCATACAGCTGGAGGGGGGGGGGGGGTCTGAGATGCCAGGTGTGTTGCAACAGCGAATGAATATTTACTGTTGAAACACTGTTCCTCCTACCGGCCAACTGGGAAGCAGGTCTAATACCCATCACCCGACTGGCTGAAAGGACAGGCACTCCTGTTGGATGCCTAGGAAGAGGGGAGGAGACACACGGCGGAAGCGAGGAGGAGGAGAGCCACTGGCTGATGCCTGGATGCCCGATCCCCACCACTGCCTGGTTCCCTGATCCCTGCCGCTGCTTGGTGCCCCGATCCCCGCCACTGCTTGGTGCCCTGATCCCCGCCGCTGCCTGGTGCCCCGATCCCTGCCACTACCTGATGCCTCGATCCCTGCCACTACCTGGTGCCATGATCCCCACCACTGCTTGGTGCCCCGATCCCCGCCGATCCTCGGATGCCTGCCGATCCCTGCTGCCTAGATGGGGTAAGTGGACCGCCCGGAAGACAGCAGGGGGGCCGAATGGCAGGGTTGTTTGCCACCCCCCCAAAAAAAAAAAAACGCAGCCACTGGTATACCCCCAGCCCCAGATCCGGACTATTATGGGACTGTTCAGCTGGACTAAAATTGTGACAACATCACCACCCTGCCTCTAAAAATAAAGTGAGGGGAAAAAGTATTTGATCCCCTGCTGATTTTGTATGTTTGCCCACTGACAAAGAAATGGTCAGTCTATAATTTTAATGGTAGGTTTAACAGTAAGAGACAGAATAACAACAACAATATCCAGAAAAACGCATTTCAAAAAAGTTATGAATTCATTTGCAATTTTAATGAGTGAAATAAGTATTTGACCCTTTACGAAACATGACTTAGTACTTGGTGGCAAAACCCTTGTTGGCAATCACAGAGGGCGAAACGCGTTGGGGCTATGGTCTGGATGGAGTCTAGGCCGGGGCTGCTTCTACTCTCTGTATGAGGGTTTTGTATGATGTGCGACTTTTGGGATTTATTTTCCTTAGCAATTCATACAGAGCTGGGGTGAGCCCTTTGACTGCCTGCACTCCCAGCAGTTGATAGTAGAAGAAGACCTGCTGGAGCCTGAAGTGGCCCCCTAATGTCTTTGTATGCGGTCACGTGGAGTATGCAACCATGGCTGCATTACTTTCCTTTTTTTATTTGGTGATTCTACCAGTAACACTGGTAGTAACTCCTGTTCTCCAGTACACAGGGATGGCTTTTCATTCTAGGACTAGGGATGAACACAGATTTTGGCCGAATTTAGGTCTGATACAAACCTGGAAGCAAACTGTGACTCCTACTAAATCAGTACCCAATCAGCCATGGCTAGGGCATTTCCCACAGCCTCACATAACAAATTAGGAGAGGGTTGCTTATGACATCATTGACCCAATATGGTCACATTACCATACAGTATTTGGTAATGCCATTGACTAAATATGGCCATGTGACCATATTAGGTCAATAATGTCATAAGAATGCGGCATGGGGGTCAGCTTTAGCTGATTGGGTGCTTTTATGTTAGGAATGACAGCTTGCCTCCAAGGTTCAGTCTGAACCTACTTTCGGACCAAACTCGTGCTCAACCCGAGTCCCAGGGTGACCCTAGGCCTATAGTGACATAGGGCCAGATTCACAGAGGAGATACGACGGCGTATCTCCTGATACACCGTCGTATCTCCTGTCGTATCTATGCGGCTGATTCATAGAATCATTTCCGCATAGATAGCCCTAAGATCCGACAGGTGTAATTGACTTACACCGTCGGATCTTAGGATGCAATACCTCGGCCGCCGCTGGGGGGAGTTTGCGTCGTATTCCAGCGTCGGGTATGCAAATGAGCAGTTATGGCGATCCACAAAGTTTTTTCCCGTCGTTACTAGTAATTTTTTCCCGTCGCAAATTTACACCTGCTTTAACATGGCTTAACTTTAGTCGAGCCATGTTAAAGTATTGCCGTCGTTCCCGGGTCGAATTTCAATTTTTTTTTGTTTTGGCGTAAGACGTCCGGGAATACGAATGGACGCTACGCACGTCGCCGTTCTAAAAAATGACGTCACATCGCACAAAGCACGGCGGGAATTTTAAAACTGAGCATGTACAGTACGTCCAGCGCGGGAGCGCGCCTAATTTAAATGGTACCCGCCCCATTTGAATTGGGCGGGCTTGCGCCGGACGTGTTTACGATACACCGCCGCAAGTTTACAGGTAAGTGCTTTGTGGATCAGGCACTTACACTGAAAACTTGCGGCGGTGTAACGTAAACGGTTTACGTTACACGGCCGCAATTCTACGTGAATCTGGCCCATAGTGACAATACTGTAACTATGGAGGATCACTGTTGTCGCCCTAGGGCAGGAAGTATCAGAACTATGGGACACCTTTTGCCTTCTTCATCCCTATAGGGGGGGGGGGGGTGTTTTGTAGTTACAAATTTGAATTGTGCAGTCCAAATTGGATATTATATTGGATATTGTGCCCAGATTGACAGCTCATTGTAGTACTATAACTAAGAGACAATAGTATTCTTTGAATAGGCTTAAGGACGGATCCATTGAGCACTCCAGCCTTTCTGAACCAGGGTTCTGTGGAGCCCTAGGGTTCCTCCAAAGTTTTCTAGGGGTTTCATTAGTGGTGGCTGATTGACCTCCAATCTGATGGTGCCTGCATAGTTCCTGGACCAACACCACTTGGTAAAACCAGCAGAATGACAGCAGTGATCATTTTAGTAGTCCATAAGGGTTGCGTTCTGACCACCACTGTAAGGGCTGCATTCTTCCTACTGATCCCCCAATGTAAGAGAGGCATTCCTTCTACTGACCACCAACGTAAGGAGCATTTTGTCATTGACCCCCAGTTTTTTTAGGGGTTCCCTGAGATCAAAAAATTATTTTAGGGGTTCCTCTGATGTAAAAAGGTTGAAAAAAGGCTGGAGAACCCAATTTGGTTGCCAAAGGCAATGCATGTCTTTAAGAAAGTGGTTCGCTCAGTGAACTGGATTGATATTGAAATTACTATTTCTATAACCATTTCTAAACAATTTGTAGTTTATATATTTTTTTATTTACATATGTTATTTTTTACCAGCAACATAAAAACCGCAAAAGTGATGGTTGCATTATCAGGCGTACTTGGATAATAACCCTGTTTATTCCACATTTGCACGCTGTATAAAGTCTATAGATTGCCTTTCACCTTACTTTCCCTTTCATACCAGAGAATGTTTTCTTTACAACATACATTTCCCAGCATGCCATCTGACGCGTTCCTGTGCCAGCTTCAGATCAGCAGCGACTTGGCACGGGTCCTCGAGCCAGATGCCATGTGTACTGAATTGGGTTGGCATGATAATTTGGTCATTTCTTGAAGTTAAAAGCAAAATAAAATAAGTAGAAGAAAAAGTAGCCAAAGCTTCTGTATTTTTTTTTAGGATGAAAAGAAACTGCTGGGTAAACAACATCCAATCAAATTTCTTCTTTCATGGTTCAAACCTGCACTGAAAAAAAAAAAGACTGTCTGAAGCTGAATAATTTCTGAAAGTTTTGCTTTTGGGCACTTTGAGGCCAGCAACAATTTTAAAAGCATATACACCCATAAACAACACCTCAGTTGTTCATGGTTTCTGAATTTGATGTTGGCTTCTTGTATGTTCATGGTTTCTGAATCTGATGTTGGCTTCTTGGTTGTTCATGGTTTCTGAATCTGACGTTGGCTTCTTGGTTGTTCATGGTTTCTGAATCTGACGTTGGCTTCTTGGTTGTTCATGGTTTCTGAATCTGACGTTGGCTTCTTGGTTGTTCATGGTTTCTGAATTTGACGTTGGCTTCTTGGTTGTTCACGGTTTCTGAATCTGACGTTGGCTTCTTGGTTGTTCATGGTTTCTGAATCTGATGTTGGCTTCTTGGTTGTTCATGGTTTCTGCATCTGACGTTGACTTCTTGGTTGTTCATGGTTTCTGAATTTGACGTTGGCTTCTTGGTTGTTCACGGTTTCTGAATCTGACGTTGGCTTCTTGGTTGTTCATGGTTTCTGAATCTGATGTTGGCTTCTTGGTGGTTCATGGTTTCTGAAGCTGATGTTGGCTTATTGGTTGTTCATGATTTCTGAATCTGACGTAGGCTTTTTGGTTGTTCATGGTGTCTGAAGCTGATGTTGACTTCTTGGTTGTTCATGGTTTCTGAATCTGACGTTGGCTTCTTGGTTGTTCATGGTTTCTGAATCTGACATTGGCTTCTTTGTTGTTCATGGTTTCTGAATCTGACGTTTGCTTCTTGGTCGTTCATGGTTTCTGACGTTGGCTTCTTGGTTGTTCATGTTTTCTGAATCTGACATTGGCTTCTTGGTTGTTCATGGTTTCTGAATCTGACGTTGGCTTCTTGGTTGTTCATGGTTTCTGAAGCTGACGTTGGCTTCTTGGTTGTTCATGGTTTCTGAAGCTGACGTTGGCTTCTTGGTTGTTCATGGTTTCTGAATCTGACGTAAGCTTCTTGGTTGTTCATGGTTTCTGAATCTTATGATGGCTTCTTGGTTGTTCATGGTTTCTGAATCTTATGATGGCTTCTTGGTTGTTCAGGGTTTCTGAATCTGACATTGGCTTCTTGGTTGTTCATGAACAACCAAGAAGCCAACGTCAGATTCAGAAACCATGAACAACCAAGAAGCCAACGTCAGATTCAGAAACCATTGTAGTAGTGTGGTACCCCAGGGGTGTGGTGACCCAGGGTTTTTAATTGTACTGGTTGAGGTGCTCCAGGAAGCTTGCAGTTTACAGAGGAAACTGGCATTTCAGTTTCCTCAATTGTTAGTAAAGTCCACTTTGGGACCTGGAGCCCGGGGATTTCACAGAGATCTGGGTGGGATGAAATCCCCAGTCCTGGGTCCAGATTTTCAGATGGATCAGCACACTGATTGTGCAGGTGTGTGTGGGCCTGATAGGAGACTCAGGACCAGCATTCTGGGCTCCACCCTCCTGAGGAGTCCAGGCGTGCAAGGGAGAACTCAGAGAGTGCAGGTGTGCACTGTGAAGTGGCTAGAGAAGCTGGAGAGTGCAGGCTGCACTGTGAAACCCCAGAGACCTGAGTCTAAGGTTGCTGACAGGAGTCAGGAGAGCTCCATGTTGGAGCCTGAGCAGTTGTGCTACTGATGACAAGAGCCAGATGGCTTGGTATTTTCTTTGGCACGTATAAGTCAGGAGGCTGAAGGTACCGTTCTGTGTGGACAGTGAAAACCCCCTGCGTGGGAAACCTATGTTTGGATTTTGTTTATTTTTGCCTTTTCAATAAAAGTGGGCCAACAAGCCCTTAAACATAGTTCCGGACTGGCGTGAATCGCTTAAAATCGCATATCCCACTTGAGCTAAACACCCCCAATATTACACCATGAACAACCAAGAAGCCAACGTCAGATTCAGAAACCATGGTTTCTGAATCTGACGTTGGCTTCTTGGTTGTTCATGGTTTCTGAATCTGATGTAAGCTTCTTGGTTGTTCATGGTTTCTGAATCTGACGTTGGCTTCTTGGTTGTTCATGGTTTCTGAATCGGATGTTGGCTTCTTGGTTGTTCATGGTTTCTGAATCTGACGTTGGCTTCTTGGTTGTTCATGGTTTCTGAATCGGATGTTGGCTTCTTGGTTGTTCATGGTTTCTGAATCGGATGTTGGCTTCTTGGTTGTTCATGGTTTCTGAATCTGATGTTGGCTTCTTGGATATTTTAAGGGCTATAATCGGGAGCTACGTCATGTGACCCTCACATCTAAATGATCTTGTTGGACATCACATTCCAAAACCATGGCTATTATTATGGAGTCGACCCCCAGCTGTCCTTTGTAGCCAGAACAGCCTCCTTGTTTTATTGCCAGCAGGAACATCAAGAAGCTTCACTCACAGCCTGAACTGGCTACCAAGATTCTCAATAAACCTGCTACATCCCTTCTGTATTGTACTGTAATTGTGCTGTCCCCCCTTTACATTGTAAAGCGCTGCGTAAACTGTTGGTGCTATATAAATGGTGTATAATAATAATAATATTAAAGCGGAGGTCCGCCAAATTTGTTTTTGTTTTTTAGAGTCAGCAGCTACAAATACTGCAGCTGCTGACTTTTAAAATAATGACACTTACCTGTCCAGCACGCCCGTGATGTCGGCACCCGAGGCCGACCTGTCCCTCGGATGCTGCCGCCGCCATCTTCGGTAAGGGAATCAGGAAGTCAAGCCTTGTGGATTCACTTCCTGGTTCCCTATTGCACATGCGCAACTCGCACTGTGCAATGTCACTGGGACTCGTGTGTCTCCTAGAAGACAACAAGGGGTGGCGCCGGACGTGGCGTAGACTGTGGCAGATATGCAGGGGTTTATCCCCGGAAGTGGGTGCAAATACCTGACTAAAGGCCCATACACACGGTCAAAATGTTTGCCAACAAGCTTCAAAATGAGCAAGTTTTCAAAAAAATCAGACCGTGTGTACGCTCCATTGGACAAACTTTTTCTGTTTTCATCAGACAAAAGTTCGCTCTGCAAACGGACAAACTTTTCGGCAACAAAAGTCCGATGGTGCCTAGTCCGACCGTGTGTACAGCAAGCCATCGGTTACAAGCCACTTTTGTACAAAGTACAAATACGCATGCCCAGAACCAATGTTAAAATCAACCAACAATAGCAGAAGTTGACCAAAGGGTGGCGGTAAAGAGCAGAAAAAACACGTGATGTTGGGAAAGTTTTAGGAAAGTTTGCAGAAAAGTCCGAGCGTGTGTATGCTATGGATGTGCCCGGCCAACTCCCTTCGGACAAAAATCCAAGGAAAAGTTTGTTTGAAGTTCGATAGTGTGTATGAGCCTTTAGACAGGTATCTGCTCCCCCCTCGCCCTAAAGGTGCAAAATTTGACACCGGAGGGGAAGGGGGGAATCCGGACAGCGGAGGTTCCATTTTTATGTGGACCTCTGCTTTAATAATCCTAAAGGTTCAGTATTATTGAGGTGAAGCAATGATGTTAGATAAGAAGACTTGGGCATTACTGGAATGTCAATTTACCCCAAAGGTGTTCAGTAGGGTTGAGGTCAGGTTGGATAAGAAGACATCCTGGGCACCATTAGAATTCCAGATCATTCCAAAGATGTTCAGTAGGGTTGAGCTGAAGTAATGATGTTGAATGAGAAGACCTTAGTGCCACTGGAATTCCAATGAACCTCAAATGTGTTCAGTAGGGTTGAGATCAGGTTCTGATGTTAGATCTCAATAAAGAATACCTCCTGAATAAATCAGTGTCAGTGGGGTTGTGACCCCCTCCAAGGGGAATAGCCCCCTAACCATTGGTGTCAGTGGGATAGAGACCACCAGGGAAGAATAGTTCCCCAAGTTAGTGGGTTCGTAGACCCCAAGGGAGAATACCACCTCCATTCATTGGTGTCAGTGGGATAGTGGCTCCCAGGAGAGAATAGCCACCCCAATAGTAATAAAATGCTAATATTACCCAGAAATGGGCTTCGAAAACAGCTTTTAGAATTATTGAGAAATAAATTAAACTGAGCCACCCTCCGTCAATCCACAATGCTTCATCAACTTTATTAAAAACAAATGAACAAAGGTACCCCAAAGGCTAGAAGGCACGTTGCCTCCTAGTGGGGCATAATTATATAGCCTATGGGAGGTGACGGGACCTAAAATAAACTTTGCACTTGTGACTGATTTTTCAGGGCTGCCTTATGGGTAGTCCTGGGCCCCTCCCACACCTCGGCTCTCTGCACAGGCTATGTACAGCCCAGTGATGATGTTTACTTTTGCAAGATTATATCTGAGTTTGAAAAGGTAAAAGTGGATTTATATCCTTTGTGGCTATTAGACCCCTTTCACACCGAAGCATTTTTACAGCGTTCTAGCATTAAAAATATCGCTATTAAAACGCTCTCAATGCATCTCAATGGACCCTTTCACACTGAGTCCTGCAAGCAGCATCTTTGGAGTAGCTTTTGGGCGCTGAAAGAAACGCTCCAAAAACGTCCCTCTCCATTGAAATGAATTGAAAGCGCTGAAAAAATGCCTTACCCTTTCACACTCAGGCGTTGCACTGGCAGGGCGTTGAGAAAAGTCCTGGAAGCAGCATCTTTGAGCAGCTTTTGGGTGCTGAAAGAAACGCTCCAAAAACGTCCCTCTACATTGAAATGAATTAAAAAAGCGCTGAAAAAACGCCTTTCACACTGAGGCACTGCAAAAAACGCCCTAAAACGTTAGGGTCTTAGCGGTGCTTTACCAGCGTTTTTCGGGCGCTGGCAGTGCGAAAGGGCTCTGAAAGCACTCAGGCTTTCACATTGGGATTGCAGATGAGGCTTCGCTCAAATAACGCTTGAATAACACTCAAAAAACGCCCCAGTGTGAAAAGGGCCTTAAGGAATATATTTAAATTAAATCTTTATATCTTCTTTGACATTTTAGTTATTGGGTTAGATCTACTTTAAATAGCACCTGGTTATATTCTGTAATTTTTTTTCAGGCAGTGGAGGCTTTTTTGCAGAGATCATTAAAGACTGTGCTGTCTGTGGGAAGGTTTAGCTGTATGTTTTCTTCAGGAGAATAAGTGTTGGAGGGGGGTCGAGCCTGTACGCAGCATGGTTGTGTGTCGCACCTGGTGAGAAGGAGGGTGCAGGAAAACATTTGGCATTACACGGCGCGATCCATGTGTTACCTGAACGCGGCCAACTTGAGAGTGGAACTGATTCGCCTCTTACCTACGCCGCCCCGTCCAGCAGCTGTCCCTGACAGGTGTTCCCTTCCGCTATGGCAGATGGCAAGCAAAATTGGGATTTTTGGCAGGTCTGGGAGCTGCTGTCACACTACACACACGGCACGTACACAAACATGCACAGATATCGGCGGCGTGACAGCGGAAACCAAGATGTGTTACTACAACTTCTGAGAATTAACATTCTTAAAGGGCAATATATATGTGTGATGGAAGCCTATACATGAACTGCTAAGCCTGCTAAATGACGTGCAAAGTAATGCACTTACCAAAGTGATCCAGTACTCTCTGCTGTGACTGGCTTCAGATCTGCATACTCTATACAGACCTTACAATGATCAGCCATGACCACACGCCTAATATTCAGTAGGTTCACCTTTTTCCACCAAAACAGCCCTGACCCATCAAGGGATGGACTCCACCACACCTCTGAAGGTATGCTGTGGTATCTGGCACAAAGCCGTCAGTAGCAGATCCCTACTGATCACCTTTAGACTTCAACCCTACTGGACACCTTTAGACTTCAACCCTACTGGACACCTTTAGACTTCAACCCTACTGGACACCTTTAGACTTCAACCCTACTGGACACCTTTAGACTTCAACCCTACTGGACACCTTTAGACTTCTACCCTACTGGACACCTTTAGAATTCAACCCTACTGGACACCTTTAGACTTCAACCCTACTGGACACCTTTAGACTTCAACCCTACTGGACACCCTTAGACTTCAACCCTACTGGACACCTTTAGACTTCAACCCTACTGGACACCTTTAGACTTCAACCCTACTGTACACCTTTAGACTTCAACCCTACTGGACACCTTTAGACTTCAACCCTACTGGACACCTTTAGACTTCAACCCTACTGGACACCTTTAGACTTCAACCCTACTGGACACCTTTAGACTTCAACCCTACTGGACACCTTTAGACTTCAACCCTACTGGACACCTTTAGACTTCAACCCTACTGTACACCTTTAGACTTCAACCCTACTAAACACCTTTAGACTTCAACCCTACTGAACACCTTTAGACTTCAACCCTACTGAACACTTTTAGACTTCAACCCTACTGAACATCTTTAGACTTCAACCCTACTGAACACCTATAAGGGCAGATCCACATACATCTGCGCCGGGCGCAGCATATCTAACAAACACTACGCCGCTGTAACTTACTTTGCTTTGGTTTGAATCCACAACGAATCCGCGCCATAAGTTACGGCGGCGTAGTGTATCTCTTGCGGCGTAAGTGCGCGGAATTCAAATGGCTGTGACGGGGGCGTGTTTTATGTTAATACGTCGTGACCCGACGTAATCAACGTTTTTTTTCACTGCTCATGCGCCGTCCTTGGGGGTATCCCAGTGCGCATGCTCGAAATTGAACCGGAACCAGCCTATGCTTATGACGGTGACATTATTCTACGCAAATTCCTATTCGAGAACGACTTACGCAAACAACGCAAAAAATTCAAAATTGTCCGCGGGAAGGATGGACATACTTAACATTGAGTACACCACCATATAGCAGCTTTAACTATACGCCGGAAAAAGCCGAACGCCAACGACGGAAAAAAATGCGCCGGGCCGACGTACGTTCATGGATCGCTGTAAATAGCTAATTTGCATACTCAACGTGGATTACGACGGAAACGCCACCTAGCGGCCGCTGAAAAATTGCATCTAAGATCCGAAGGCGTACGAAGACGTACGCCTGTCGGATCTAGCCGAGATGCCATCGTATCTTGTTTTGAGGATTCAAAACAAAGATACAAAGCGGGAATTTTGAAATTACGCCGGCGTAATTTCTTTGTGGATCCACCCCTTAGTCTTCAACCCTACTGGACCCCTTTAGACAACCCTACTGAACACCTTTGGGATGAACTGAAATTCTTATTACGAGCCAGGTCTTCTCATCTGACATTAGTACATGACCTCACGAATGGGCACAAATTCCCATAGACACCCTCCAAAATCCTCTAGAAAGTCGTTCTAGAAGAGTGAAGGCTGATATAGCCATAAAGGGGGGTAACTCCACATTAATCACTATGGTTTTGGAATGGGATGTCCAACAAGCTCGTATAGGTGTGATGGTCAGGGGGTCCACAAACTCACGCAAAACAACAATCCCTGTTTCAGGCATTTTTTTCAAAAAGGGTGTCTAATCGTCTGTGAAAGGTTAATTGGAAATCTTAGGAACCAGTACAGGTCAGGGGTAAAGCTTCTTGATGGTCCCACTGACACTGGTAAAAAGAGAGTTGTCGGTGGTCCAAGAGCGACTACGGGCAAGGTAAAATAAAATAAAAAAACAGGCAGGCAGTGTAAAACTTTGCAAATATCAACTTGTGATTTATTTTTACACTCCAAGGAGAGCCCAGAGAGAGAACAGACGAATTTTTAATCTACGTCTACAGAAAAAAGTCACACCATTTGACAGATCACTCGCTCCCCACCCCCCTCCCCCGACACAGGAAAAAACGCTTCTCAAGAGGTGTACAAAAGAGTCACAGATTTTTAGGAGAAATAGCGATAGTTTACGTTCAATCAAAAATGGAGAACCCCAGAGATGTGTTTTCTATATCACAGCCTGGAGCGTGGGCAGCACATGGCGTACAACTTCACTGGTCTCGTTCCTCTAGGACAGTGATGGCAAACCTTGGCGCCCCAGATGTTTTGGAACTACATTTTCCATGATGCTCATGCACTCTGCAGTGTAGTTGAGCATCATGGGAAATGTAGTTCCAAAACATCTGGGGTGCCAAGGTTCGCCATCACTGCTCTAGGAGCACCACACAGACTACAAAGGTATCCTTCGCAGTCTCCTTCCAACCCTGATATCTACGGCAATCCAACCATATTTAATGGGCCAGACAGGGCTTGGTTATTTTCATTTAGATCTGTGCAGTAATCCAGCTTCCTGTAACACAGACCACTCAACTGCTGCTCTCTCCTTGTGCAGGGCGATTGGTCTCGTCTCCGCCCCCTCCTATAGTGGGTGGAGCCTGCTGTGCCCCTCCCTTAGTTCTGCTCTATGCACAGGCTTCATATAGAGCACAGTGATGATGTCACTTTTGCAAGGTAAGAGCTGGGTTCATAAGCGCTTGATTTTAGGAAGGGCCATTACCGTTTTGTTTATCAATAGCTGGGTTTGCAAAGGCATGTGGTACACACAAAGTTGATTTTAAAAATTTTGGGATATTGAGGAATATATTTTAATCAAATTTTTCTGTCTGGCGTTCATCTTTAAAAAGAGGCCTATGGTTTAGAGCAGGGGTTCTACAAACGTATCTGCATGAGGGCCACGTTGTATATTTTACAAATATTTTATGGATGAAAAAAAAAACATTTCTTTAAATCAATGGGTCCCCCTTTACATCAGGGCCCCCTATAGAGTCCCCCTTACATGAGGGTCCCCTATAGAGTCCCCCTTACATGAGGGTCCCCTATAGAGTCCCCCTTACATCAGGGTCCCCTATATAGTCCCCCTTACATGAGGGTCCCCTATAGAGTCCCCCTTACATGAGGGTCCCCTATAGAGTCCCCCTTACATCAGGGTCCCCTATATAGTCCCCCTTACATGAGGGTCCCCTATAGAGTCCCCCTTTACATCAGGGCCCCCTATAGAGTCCCCCTTACATGAGGGTCCCCTATAGAGTGCCCCTTACATCAGGGTCCCCTATAGAGTCCCCCTTACATCAGGGTTCCCATCAGATTCCTCTTTACATTAGTGTCCCCCTTACAATGGTGTCCCTATCTGAGCTCCCCTTTTACATCAGAATCCTCCTTACATTAGTGTTCCTGTCAGATTCCTCCCTTACATCAGAGTCCCCATCAAAAAACTTCCTTACATCAGAGTCCCGTTCAGAGTTCTCCTCTCATCAGAGTCCCCCCTTACATTCGTGTCCCTATCAGAGTCCTCCCTTACAACAAAGTCCCTCGCCTTACATAAGGGTCCCCATTAAATTCCCCCTTACATCAGAATTGACATCAAAATCCTCCCTTACAGAGTCCTGTTCAGAATTCTCCTTGCATCAGAGTCCTCCCTTACAACAGAGTCCCTCGCCTTACATCAGGGATCCCATTAAAGTCCCCCCTTACATCAGAATCAACATCAAAATCCTCCCTTACATCAGAGTCCTCCTTACTTTAGAGTACCCTTTACATTAGTATAACTATCAGAGTCCCCCCTTACATCAAGGTTCCCATCAAAGTCCTCTCTTACATCAGAGCCTATATACCGTACCATACATTGTACAGTACATTGTATCTCTATAGTGCACTATTCCTCCCACTGATACCAATGATGGGACACTATTCCTTACACTGATATCAATGATGGGGCATTATTCCTCACGCTGATGCAAATAATGGGGCACTATTCCTCCCACTGATACCAATGATGGGACACTATTCCTCCCACTGATACCAATGATGGGACACTATTCCTCTTCTAATACCAATGATAGGACACCATTCCTCCCAATAATAACAATGATGGGACACTATTATTCCCACTGATACCAATAATGGGACACTATTCCTCCCACTGATACCAATCATGGGGCACTATTCCTCCCACTGATACCAATGATATGGCACTATTCCTCCCACTGATGGAACACTATTCCACCCACTGATACCAATGATGGGACACTATTCCTCCCACTGACACCAATAATGGGGCACTATTCCTCCCACTAATACCAATGATGGGACACTATTCCTCCCACTGATACCAATGATGGGGAACTATTCCTTCCACTGATACCAATGATAGGACACTATTCCTTCCACTGACACCAATGATAGGACACTATTCCTCCCACTAATACCAATGATGGGACACTATTCCTCCCACTGATACCAATGATGGGGAACTATTCCTTCCACTGATACCAATGATAGGACACTATTCCTCCCACTGATACCAATGATGGGACACTATTCCTCCCACTGATACCAATGATGGGGAACTATTCCTTCCACTGATACCAATGATAGGACACTATTCCTCCCACTAATACCAATGATAGGACACTATTCCTTCACTGATACCAATGATAGGATACTATTCCTTCCACTGTTACCAATGATAGGACACTATTCCCTCCACTGACACCAATGATGGGACACTATTCCTTCCACTGATACCAATGATAGGACACTATTCCTCCCACTGACACCAATGATGGGACACTATTCCTCCCACTGATACCAATGATGGGGAACTATTCCTTCCACTGATACCAATGATAGGACACTATTCCTCCCACTGACACCAATGATGGGACACTATTCCTCCCACTGATACCAATGATGGGACACTATTCCTCCCACTAATACCAATGATGGGACACTATTCCTCCCACTGATACCAATGATGGGGAACTATTCCTTCCACTGATACAAATGATAGGACACTATTCCTCCCACTGATACCAATGATGGGACACTATTCCTTCCACTGATACCAATGATAGGACACTATTCCTCCCACTGACACCAATGATGGGACACTATTCCTCCCACTGATACCAATGATGGGGAACTATTCCTTCCACTGATACCAATGATAGGACACTATTCCTCCCACTGACACCAATGATGGGACACTATTCCTCCCACTGATACCAATGATGGGACACTATTCCTCCCACTAATACCAATGATGGGACACTATTCCTCCCACTGATACCAATGATGGGGAACTATTCCTTCCACTGATACCAATGATAGGACACCATTCCTCCCACTAATACCAATGATGGGACACTATTCCTCCCACTGATACCAATGATGGGGAACTATTCCTTCCACTGATACCAATGATAGGACACTATTCCTCCCACTCACACCAATGATAGGACACTATTCCTTCACTGATACCAATGATAGGACACTATTCCTCCCACTAATACCAATGATAGGACACTATTCCTTCACTGATACCAATGATAGGATACTATTCCTTCCACTGATACCAATGATAGGACACTATTCCTCCCACTGACACCAATGATGGGACACTATTCCTCCCACTGATACCAATGATGGGACACTATTCCTCCCACTAATACCAATGATGGGACACTATTCCTCCCACTGATACCAATGATGGGGAACTATTCCTTCCACTGATACAAATGATAGGACACTATTCCTCCCACTGATACCAATGATGGGACACTATTCCTTCCACTGATACCAATGATAGGACACTATTCCTCCCACTGACACCAATGATGGGACACTATTCCTCCCACTGATACCAATGATGGGGAACTATTCCTTCCACTGATACCAATGATAGGACACTATTCCTCCCACTGACACCAATGATGGGACACTATTCCTCCCACTGATACCAATGATGGGACACTATTCCTCCCACTAATACCAATGATGGGACACTATTCCTCCCACTGATACCAATGATGGGGAACTATTCCTTCCACTGATACCAATGATAGGACACCATTCCTCCCACTAATACCAATGATGGGACACTATTCCTCCCACTGATACCAATGATGGGGAACTATTCCTTCCACTGATACCAATGATAGGACACTATTCCTCCCACTCACACCAATGATAGGACACTATTCCTTCACTGATACCAATGATAGGACACTATTCCTCCCACTAATACCAATGATAGGACACTATTCCTTCACTGATACCAATGATAGGATACTATTCCTTCCACTGTTACCAATGATAGGACACTATTCCCTCCACTGACACCAATGATGGGACACTATTCCTTCCACTGATACCAATGATAGGACACTATTCCTCCCACTGACACCAATGATGGGACACTATTCCTCCCACTGATACCAATGATGGGGAACTATTCCTTCCACTGATACCAATGATAGGACACTATTCCTCCCACTGACACCAATGATGGGACACTATTCCTCCCACTGATACCAATGATGGGACACTATTCCTCCCACTAATACCAATGATGGGACACTATTCCTCCCACTGATACCAATGATGGGGAACTAGTCCTTCCACTGATACAAATGATAGGACACTATTCCTCCCACTGATACCAATGATGGGGAACTATTCCTTCCACTGATACCAATGATAGGACACTATTCCTCCCACTGACACCAATGATGGGACACTATTCCTCCCACTGATACCAATGATGGGACACTATTCCTCCCACTGATACCAATGATGGGGAACTATTCCTTCCACTGATACAAATGATAGGACACTATTCCTCCCACTGATACCAATGATAGGACACTATTCCTCCCACTGATACCAATGATGGGGAACTATTCCTTCCACTGATACCAATGATAGGACACTATTTCTTCCACTGATACCAATGATGGGACACTATTCCTCCCACTGACACCAATGATGGGACACTATTCCTCCCACTGATACCAATGATGGGGAACTATTCCTTCCACTGTTACCAATGATAGGACACTATTCCTTCCACTGATACCAATGATGGGGAACTATTCCTTCCACTGTTACCAATGATAGGACACTATTCCTTCCACTGATACCAATGATGGGACACTATTCCTCCCAATAATACCAATGATGGGACACTATTCCTCCTCTTACTGATCATATCTAATGCTCCAAGACCTGTAGATGTGATAATATAATAGATGGGCTCTGTGACATGTCAGAACTATTTCCAGGGTAAGAAGGTTGAGAAAAGATGATTTAGTGCAATGGGAAATCCCATGACCTCGGCCGGTGGGAGGAGATGCCAGGGATTCTGATGGAGGTCCTCGGGGGACAGTCAAGGTGTTTCATATATCAGTTTTGCGCAGACTGTCCTTTAAATCACCATCGGAAAATCTAGAACAGCTTTAAGCAGGACGGTGCAGCCCGCAGAATCAGTCAGACGCAGATCTGCCTCTCCTGGCACGCTGCCCTCCTTTGATGAGCTTTGGCATGGATCGTCTTTTGCCTGGAGGTCCTTCTGTTCCAAGTAAGTTCTTTAAGCCGCTTACATTGCTGTCATCCCCTCCGCAGTTCCAAACATACGTGGCGCCGCACTCCACAAAAGAGGGGGCACGCTGCGTTTCCTGGACCCCCTTTCCTATGCCTAATAGGAAGCGCGAGGTAGTGGTGGGGCTTCTAAATTTGGATAAAAGGATTAGAAAGACGAGACTCCAGCACATATGCCATTCCCAGGACTCTCTGCAAGACCATTTTTCTATACAATAAAGAGGAAGCCAGATTTTTGTAGTATTATCCCTCCAGTATTTTACAGTAAAGTATCCATGTCTATATAGCAAGGGTCTCCAAACTGTCTAAACAAAGGGCCAGGCTACTGTCCTACAGCCTTTAGGGGGCCTCCCTTTGGCCAGAGGGAGTGGGAAAAATGGATAGCACCTGTGATCAGTAGGAGAAGGAAGAGTGCCCCATCATTGGTGTCAGTAAAAAGAATGGTACTCCATCATTGGTGTCAGTCAAGGGAGGAATAGTGTTACATCACTGGTATCAGTGGGAAGAATAGTGCTTTATTGTTAGTGTCAGTGAAAGAAATAGTGCCTCAATGTTTGTATCAGTGGGAGGAATAGTGTCCCATCACTGGTGTCAGTGGGAGGAATAGTGTCCCATCAATGGTGTCAGTGGGAGGAATAGTGTGCCATCATTGGTATTAGGTGAAGGAATAGTGGTATCACTGGAAGGAATAGTGCCCCCATCACTGGTGTCAGTGGAAGGAATCGAGCCTATCATTGGTGTTAGTGGGAGGGTGTAAGGAATGGTGTCCTATCATTGGTGTCAGTGGGAGGAATAGTGCCTATCGTTGGTGTCAGTGAGAGGAATAGTGCCCCCATCACTGGTGTCAGTGGGAGAAATAGAGCCCCATCATTGGTGTCAGTGGGAGGAATAGAGCCCCATCATTGGTGTCAGTGGGAGGAATAGCTCCTCATCATTGGTGACAGTGGGAGGAATAGCTACCCATCATTGGTGACAGTGGGAGGAATAGCTCCCCATCATTGGTGACAGTGGGAGGAATAGCTCCCCATCATTGGTAACAGTGGAAGGAATAGTGCCCCATCATTGGTGTCAGTGGGAGGAATGGTGTCAGTGGGAGGAATAGTGCCCCATCACTGGTGTCAGTGGGAGGAATAGCTCCCCATCATTGGTGTCAGTGGGAGGAATGGTGTCCTATCATTGGTGTCAGTGGGAGGAATGGTGTCCTATCATTGGTGTCAGTGGGAGGATTAGTGCCTCATCATTGGTATCAGTGGGAGACATTGTGCCCCAAGGGCCATATAAAGACAAATAGCTGGATTCAGGTAGGCGGGCGCAGCGTTGCGGCGGCATAGCGTATCGTATTTACACTACGCCGCCGTAAGTT
Organism: Rana temporaria; assembly: GCF_905171775.1. NCBI lineage: Eukaryota > Metazoa > Chordata > Amphibia > Anura > Ranidae > Rana > Rana temporaria. The sequence goes on from NC_053492.1 coordinate 19,924,830, forward strand.
TGCAAGGCAAGTACTGTATTCACAAAGTACTTGCCTGCGGCGGCGTAGCGTAAATGGGGCCAGCGTAAGCGCGCCTAATTCAAATGAGGATGTGCGGGGCGTGTTTTATGTATATTAACTGTGACCTGATGTGATTGATGTTTTTTACGAACGGCGCATGCGCCGTCCGTGTACATATCCCAGTGTGCATTGCGGCAAAGTACGCCGCAAGGACGTATTGGTTTCGACGTGGACGTAAATTACGTCCAGCACTATTCACGGACGACTTACGCAAACATACGTAAACATTTTAAAATTCGACGCGGGTCCGACGTCCATACTTAACATTGGCTGCGCCATCTTTTTGGTGGAATATCTTTAGGCCTGAAAACGGCTTACGTAAATGGCGTATCTTTACTGCGACGGCCGGGCGTACGTTCGTGAATAGGCGTATCTTGCTGATTTACGCATTCTAGGCGTAAATCAGTGTACACGCCCCTAGCGGCAGGCCTAAATAGACAGCTAAGATACGACCGCGCCCGAGGTCGTATCTTAGCTAGATTTAAGTGTATCTCAATTTGAGAATACACTTAAATGTAGGACGGCGCAGATTCAGAGTTACGACGGCGTATCTACTGATACGCCGGCATAATTCTCTCTGAATCTGGCTAAAAGGCTACATTTGGCCCACAGATTAGAGAACACTGCAATATAGGATACATATAACAATGTACTTGTAAAAAAATAAAGAAGCTAGCCAGTATTTGCCAGTAACAGCTATGGGGAAAGTGGCAGCAGGGAAGAGGAGCTGAACATGGGTGATGCACCCTAAGAACTTGGTTGATGTTTTTTAGGATGTATCTTTACGCTCACACTTCCCAAGTGGTTAAGAGTAAATAGCCTCTCGCTCATGATAGATCTCCTCTTACTTCCTGCTGTATCTCTGGGACAGGACATATAGGTAAATCTCTATGATAGGACACAGATGGGGAAAAAAAAAAAAGTTTTGACTTTACGTTCCATTTACCTTCCCTACTGTGGCTGTTTCACATGTAAATCAGAGGTTGAGATACATAGATGACATTTTTTTGAGGTCCAGCAGAACCTGAGATTTGCCTATAATGTCCCCCGGCTGTATCTTTGGATAGGCCTATCGCTTTGACATGGGGTTTTCACCGGCGGTCCCCTAAGATTACGCATCATTCATTTTTTATTTATTTTTTGCATTGCCTAGGTTTGTAAATTTAGACTAAGATGTGCTTTACTGGCAGATTCCAAGAACCGAGCTCGGAGGAGTCATCACCAGCTGAAGCGTCTCCTGCAGATGGCTGCGCAGATGTATGGGAGCACAATCAAGAAGCAGCGGGTGTCACATCGTGCCGCCACAACGCTCGCTGCATCTGCACGCGGTTATCATGTGTGCTTTATTTATAGGCACGGACCGTGACACTTGTCAATGAACCGCTGGAAGAGAAAATACAAACACAGACTGACAGCAGGAGGAACGGCGAATATTAACCTCAGAAAAAAAAAGAATTTACTGAAAGAGTAGTTAGTGCTTGGAGGAGGAGACTTCCAGCAGAGGTAGTGAGTCAGTCAACAATAAGGTTAGGTTCACACGTTCGGGGCAAATCTCCCCCCAGTTTTCACTGCGAATTTCCAAAAGGAGCTTTTCACAGACCTAGGGTTGCCACCTTTTCTTCAAGTCAAACCCAAAGACTTTAGCGGTGCACAGGATTTTTTTTTTATTGTATAAACTATACATATATTTTGCTATTAACCACTTCCAGACCGCCGCATGCAGATATACGTCAGCTGAAAAGGGATATCTCTGTTATAGTAGCAGCTAGCTGCCATAACCCAGGTATCCTCCTCTTCAGCTGGCGTTTTGGATTCCAATAATTGCGGTCTCTGCGGTGGATTCGCCGCAAGATCACTTTTATCGCCGCTCTCCCGTGCCCTCCGACGCTTACCGGAGCCATTGGCAGCGGCAGAGGCGATCGGTTTATTCTCATGGCTGGATATGAAGACAAGTGAGGGGAAGGTGGCCCCCAGCTGTCTCCATACCATTGCAGGGTGGAAGCGACGTCAAAACGTCACTTCTGCCCATATCTCTTAAAGGAGCATTTTTTCAAATGCCAATTTTTTTTTTATTTTATTGCATTTTAGTATAAATATGAGATGTGAGGTCTTTTTGACCCCAGATCTCATATTTAAAAGGACCTATCATGCTTTTTTCTATTACAAGGGATGTGTACATTCCTTGTAATAGGGATAAAAGTGACACAATTTTTTAATTGTTTTTGAAATAACAGTGTAAAAAATGTAAATAAAGGTTAAATAAATAAGAAAAACATTTTTTAAACGCGCCCCGTCCCGCTGAGCTCACGTGCAGAAGCAAATGCATACGTGAGAAGCGCCCTGCATATGAAAACGGTATTCAAACCACACATGTGAGGTATCACCGCGATCGTTAGAGAGAGAGCAATAATTCTAGTCCTAGACCTCCTCTGTAACTCAAAACATGAAACCTGTCGAATTTTTTAAACGTCGCCTATGGAGATTTTTAAGGGTAAAAGTGTCGCCATTCCACGAGCGGGCGTAATTTTCAAGCATGACATGTTGGGTATCAATTTAGTCGGCGTAACAATATAATAAAAAATAATTGGGCTAACTTTACTGTTTTTTTTAAGTAAAAAAAGTGCGCTTGTAAGACCGCTGCGCAAATACGGTGTGACATAAAGTATTGCAACGACCGCAATTTTATTCTCTAGGGTGTTAGAAAAAAAAGTATAATGTTTGGGGGCTCTAAGTAATTTTCTAGCAAAACAAACAAGTTTTTAACTTGTAAACACAAATCTCAGAGGCTCAGTCCTTAACATTTCTAATCATATGAATTTAATAACAAGAGTCCCCCCTTTACATCAGTCGGTGAAAACTGTGTTATTTCCAATGTCAGTGTCACAGGGAATGACTGGGGCACATGAGGCAAATATACCCAGAAATAGTCCAGTACAAGCACATAACATTAGATAACTCGGCTGGTTCAGGGAACAGGGAAACAAAGACAGAGACTAAATGGGACTGGTATTGTTACACAGCTGTTCAGTTGCCATTTAGATGTGATACAAATGTCATTTTGAAGCCGGCATCTTTAACATTAGCAGGTTGGCTCCCCCCCGCTGTACGACGGCCGCTTTAAGGGCTATAGGGGGCACGTGCGACGCTGGAGCCGATGTGTGTAGATGGGCGGCGAGGATGTCCACCGGCGACCCGCGAGCGCTCCTCAGAGACCCAGAACGGGGATGTAAACAGACAGATCCCCGTTCAGCCACGGAATTAAAGAGAGGTCTGCTGTTCCTAGTGATCGGGAACAGTGATCTCTCTCTACTCCCAGGCAGTTCCCTCTCCCACAGTTAGAAACACCTCCATAGGGAACCCTCTTTTTTTTAAAATAACAAACATGTCATACTTACCTCCACTGTGCAGTTCGTTTTGCACAGAGCGGCTCCAATCCTCAATTTCTGGGGTCCCTCCGGCGGCGCTGGTAGCTCCTCCCCGCATTGGGTGTCCACATTGGAGAAGGCTCTCCTAAGGTGGACACCCTGGCGGGCGCGCTCCCGAATCCTACATCTGTGTACATTAACACAGAATGCGGGACTCAGCCCCGCGTCATTGGATTTGATTGTCAGCAGCGGGAGCCAATGGCTGCGCTGCTATCAATTGATCCAATCAAGAGCCGAGACAACGGGCAGAGAGGAAGAGCGCGTCTCCACCGATGGAACGAACGGGCTCAGGTGAGTAAAACGGGGGGGCTGGGGGTCGGTCAGAAGTTTTTTCACCCTAATGCAGAGGATGCATTAGGGTGAAAAAACAACCCCTTTAAGTCCTTGATCACCCCTAGTGTTAATCCCTTCCCTGCCAGTGACATTTATACAGTAATCAGTGGCTATTTTTAGCTCTGATCGCTGTATAAATGTCACTGGTCCCAAAAAAAAGTGTCAAAAGTGTCCGATCTGTCTGCCGCAATGTCGCAATCCCGCTAAAAATCGCTGATCACCACCATTACTAGTAAAAAAAATAGGCTGGCCGCCTGTAGATGTGGGAGGAGTCTGGGGGGTATATATCCCTCCTCCTCTGTCTGAGCCTGCGTCGTAGATGTACCACAGAGACCTGTGGCTGATTTGCGCACACAAAGAGGGTGGGGCCTAGGCAAGAAATACATAAGTGTGGAAATTAATATTCAATTGTGAAACAGGGAAGAGATAGGCGGCAGGGCATTATTGCATGCACGCTAGGGTGATGGTCTGCTTTAAGACCATCACCCCTGACAGTGTCACCAGGACATTAAATTAAACTAATATAAAGGAATATATGGGTACCTATACTAGCTGCAATTTTTGTTTTTTAGCATATAACTGGATAAACTGTTTATCTTTTGATTTTGCCTAGAGCTCAGCTTGAAAGAAAATGTTCCTTTGCAAAAGATTTTTATTCGACAGTTCTTCTTTAAGATCTTTGTATGTCTGCACAAACCAATCATCTATTGATGGTTAACGTCGCTCATCTTTAAAAAGCACAAACACAAAAAAAAAATGTTCAAAAGAAAATTGCAAAGCGTGAGGCTTGCTTTTATATGTGTGTAAAGAAAAAAAAGAAGCAAAATATGATTTACAGATGATAAAAAAAAGCTGTTAAATGGAATTAAGTTAGTGTCTGGCCAGGTAAAAGCCAAGCGTACCGGGAGATGCCAATCAAGTGCGACTACAAGGCAAGCGGGAAAGAAACCAGTGTAGCATTAAGTGACATTTTTTTTCACAGGTTCGCGTATTTGAGATAATGGAAAATCTAACAAATATTTGGGGTAAACACATACTTTTATGAAGAGGGAGAAGATAATGGATCTGATAGGAATACTCGGCCAAGATGAAAAAAATTGTCAATGTGACCTTACATCACCATGCTTGTCCCAATCCCCCATTCTATGTGAGAAGATGGAATAAAGAATTGGAACGGCAGTTTCAGGAAACAGACCTCCAAAGGACATATATTCTCACACAGGTGGCCCTTCGACATTCAGAAATTCTTCCCATCAACATTAGATGTTGGTGTTGTGAGAGGGAAACTGGGACCATGCTCTATTGCAGGGGTGTCCAAACTTTTTTCGAAGAGGGCCAGATTTGATGAAGTGAACATGCGTAAGGGCCGACCATTTTGCCTGACATTCTTTGAACCATTAAGATTCAGTCTAAGTGTGTTAGTTCGAGCACTAATACACTGTCCAACAAGAATTCTCTTGCCTTTGTCGCTGTGTGTGGTGAAGAGATGAGCTTGGGCGTGTTATTTGGATATACAGTAATTAGGAGGGAAGTTTCAGGGGGAAAAAATGTAAAGCAAAATAAGGGTCATTGCCCATCAATGCAGCCTAATCGGTGCCCATCTGCAGCCTCTCCATTGCCATGAATGCAGCCTGATCGATGTCCATCTGCAGCCTCGGAGGGAGGGGGGGGCGGGATGAGCACCAACAGATTACATACAGGAGAATTTACACAGCAGCCTCTTTAATACAATTTCTCCAGCCTCCTATGATAGACAGAGGAGTCGTCCAATGGCAGCCCAGGAGACGGGACTTCCTATTACAGATGTCGCAGGTAAACAGGAGATTCTCCTGTATGTAATTTGACAGCACTCGTTCCCCATCTCCCTGTCCCCTCCGAGGCAGCGCTAATAAATACAGTATATATCCAAATTACCAGGGGGGCCACATTAAACTGGAACGGGGGCCGCAATTGGCCCCCGGGCCGGACATTGGACATGCCTGCTCTATTGTATGGTGGCCTTGTCCAGGGATTCAACCTTTCTGGTCTTGTAACTTCACTACATATAAAGTGGTAATGAGCTCAGACATCCCAATGCCTCCAGATACTGCCCTCCTTTCTATATTCCCAGGTTCCAACTCCTCACCAGTAAAAGATCTCCTTTACTTCTTCCTACTGGCCACCAGGGCAGTAATGCCAAGACAATAGAAAATGATTCCAAGCAAGGAGCTATACAGTCCTTACACAGGTGGCCCTATGACATTCAGAAAATCTTCCCATGAACATCAGACCAATGTTGGCATTGTAAGAGGGAAACTGGGACCATGCTCTACGTATGGTGGCCTTGTCCAGTGATTCAACCATTCTGGTCTTGTACCTTTGCTATGTATAAAGTGGTAATGAGCTCAGACATCCCAATGCCTCCAGATACTGCCCTCCTTTCTATATTCCCAGGTTCCAACTCCTCACCAGTAAAATATCTCCTTTTCTTCCTACTGTCCACCAGGGCAGTAATGCCAAGAAAATAGAAAATGATTCTAAGCAAGGAGCTATACAGTCCTTACACAGGTGGCCCTATGACATTCAGAAAATCTTCCCATGAACATCAGACCAATGTTGGCATTGTAAGAGGGAAACTGGGACCATGCTCTACGTATGGTGGCCTTGTCCAGTGATTGAACCATTCTGGTCTTGTACCTTTGCTATGTATAAAGTGGTAATGAGCTCAGACACCCCAATGCCTCCAGATACTGCCCTCCTTTCTATATTCCCAGGTTCCAACTCCTCACCAGTAAAAGGTCTCCTTCACTTCTTCCTACTAGCTGCCAGGGCAGTAATTCCAAGACACTAGAAAATGATCCCAAGCAAGGAGCTATACAATCCTCACACAGGGGCCCCGATGACATTCAGAAGGTCTTCCCATCAACAACAGACCTATGTTGACACCGTGAGAGAGGGAAACTTGGACCATGCTCTATGTATAGTGGGTGGCCTTGTCCAGTTGTTCAACCTTCACTAAGTGGTATTGAGCGCATACATCCCAATGCCTCCAGATATTGCCCTCCTTCCTATATTCCGATTTCCTCCTACTAGCTGCCAGGGCAATAATGCCAAGACACTGAAAAATTATTCCAAGCAAGGAGCTATAAAATCCTCACACAGGAGCCCCTATGATTTAACCATCAACAGCAGACCAATGTTGGCGTCGTGAGAGGGGAAATGGGACCATGCTCCATAAATGGTGGTCTTGTCTAGTAATTCAACCTTTCTAGTCTTGCATCTTCACTACGTGGTAATGAGCTCACTTTCCTCCAGATATTGCCCTCCTTTCTAAATTCCCAGGTTCCAACTCTTTCTATATTCCCGGGTTCACCAATAAAAGGTCTCCTTTGCGTCTTCCTACTACCTGCCAGGGCAGTATTCCCAAGACAGTGTAAAACAATCCCAAGAAAGGGACTATAAAAACAGATAGGTGCCCCTTTGATATTTAGAAAATCTTCCCATCAACATTTGACTGAAGTTGGCAATGAGGTAAACTTAGGCAATGCTATATAAACCTTCAGGCCGGATTCACACTAGTGCGGTGCGAATTTCAGCTCTTTTATCTCTGCAGAGAGATAAGAGAACTGTTCAGCAAATCAGCTCCGTTTTAGATGCGAATTTGGAGACCTGGGAGAGGGGAGGGGGGGCGGGAGTGTATTGAGGTGAATGAGACAAATCCTGAAAATAAATTAACACATCTGCGAATCAGATGCGTCCCCATAGAAGATAATGGGCCTGAATTCGCACCGCAATGCCTAGAAAAGGCACACGTTTTTTCGGCAATGCGCAGTGCAAATGCATCGCACATATGTGAACCAGCCTCATTGAAAACAATGGCCCATATTCTCTCTAAAAATCCGCGGGCTGCGCTTAAGGCACTTACACTCCGCTGTCCCAACTTACAGGAGCAAGTGTTGTATTCCCCAAACACTTGCTCCGTAAGTTGGGACGGCGGAGTGTAAATGCCCCGGCGTAGCCTGGCGGATCTCCAAGGGGGCGGCTTCTATTCAAATTAAGCGCGCCCCCGATTCTAATGAACTGCGCATGCGCCGGGCTTCAAAAAGCCCAGTGCGCATGCTCCAGTTCTCGGCGGAAAACGTCAATGACGCTGACGTGTGCGTCATTGACGTAAAGTCGTATTCAAGAACGACTTACGTAAACGACGTACCCGACGAAAAAACACGACGCGGACCCGACGCCATCCGTAACATGGCCTACGTGGGACTTGCGGAAACTTACCCCTCATATAGCAGGGGTAAGTTTCCGCTTACGCAAACGACGGTTACGCGACGCGAACTCGTTCGGGAATCGGCGTAGAAGGCTCATTTGCATAAGCAAATGAGTCCTTCACGTAAATGCCATCTAGCGGCGGCCGGCGTCATTACATTTAAGATCCGCCAGTGTAAGTGACTTACAGATGGCGGATCTTAAGTGTATCTATGCGAAAATGATTCTAAGAATCAGTCGCATAGATACACTGGCCAAAAAAGGGAGTTACGATGGAGTATCCTGAGATACTCCATCGTAACTTGAGAATATGGGCCATTGTATTTTATAATGTTATGCAAATTGGATGCGGTTTAAGCAGCAACCAATTCGCATAGGTGTGAATCCGGCCTTATGGTTTTGTATGTCACCATATATAAAGTAGAAACAAAATCAGACATCCCATTATCTCCAGAAATTGTCCTCCAATCTTTATTTCCAAAATCCATCTCCACACCAAAAAGGGCCCCTTTGTTTCTTCCTACTATCCATGTGGCTAGTAATACTAGGACATTGGGAAACTACACAAACCCCAACAATAAAAGAATGGTTCTCTGAACTAATCCAACTCCAAAGTATGGCGCTCACCACTCAACTTCATTATGGTTACATAACTAAGCTGATAATCTTCCATTTATACGTTTAGTGTGTTTGGTATCGTTATGCTGGATACTGCCCTGTGGCACAGTCTTCGAAGGGAGGGGATCTGCTTCAGTATGTCACAGTACGTTGGCATTCATGGTTCCCTCAATGAACTGTAGCTCCCCAGTGCCGGCAGCACTCATGCAGCCCCAGACCATGACACTCCCACCACCATGCTTGACTGTAGACAAGACACATTTGTCTTTGTACTCCTCACCTGGTTGCCGCCACACACGCCTGACACCATCTGAACCAAATAACTTTATCTTGGTCTCACCAGACCACAGGACATGGTTCCAGTAATCCATGTCCTTAGCCTGCTTGTCTTCAACAAACTGTTTGTGGACTTTCTTGTGCATCATCTTTAGAAGAGGCTTCCTTCTGGGATGACAGCCATGCAGACCAATTCGATGCATTGTGCGGCGTATGGTCTGAGCACTGACAGGCTGACCCTCCCACCCCTTCAACATCTGTAGCAATGCTGGCAGCACTCATACGTCTATTTTCCAAAGACAACCTCTGGATATGACGCTGAGCACGTGCACTCAACTTCTTTGGTCGACCATGGCGTGGCCTGTTCTGAGTGGAACCTGTCCTATTAAAATGCTCTATGGCCTTGCCCACCGTGCTGCAGCTCAGTTTCAGGGTCTTGGCAAACTTCTTATAGCCTAGGCCATCTTTATGTAGAGCAACAATTTTTTTTTTCAGATCCTCAGAAAGTTCTTTGCCATGTTGAACTACCAGTATGAGAAAGTGAGAGCGATAACACCAAATTTAACACACCTGATCCCCATTCACATCTGAGACCTTGTAACACTAATGAGTCACATGGCACCAGGAGGGGAAATGGTTAATTGGGGGCCAATTTGGACATTTTCACATAGGGGTGTGCTCACTTTTTGTGCCAGCGGTTTAGACATTAATGAGAAAGATGAAGTTCCTCTTCATGTTCAGCTTTCTAGCAAAAGCCTGAAGGTTTTGTGCCAATATTGACTGGTATTTGGAACTGTTCATAATTCCCTCTACCTTGACTAAAGCCCCTGTTACAGCTGAAGATATGCTGTCACCACCATGCTTCACAGTGGGTATGGTGTTCTTTTGGTGATGTGCAGTGTTGTTTTTGCACCAAACATCTTTTGGAATTTTGGCCAAGAAGTTAATCCTTGGTTTCATCAGACCATTTCCCCACATGATATTGGGAGACTTCAGATGTGTTTTTGCAAAATGTAGCCGGGCTTGGATGTTTTTCTTTGTAAGAAAAGGTTTCCGTCTTGCCACTCTACCCCATAGTCCAGACATATAAAGAATACAGGAGATTGTTGTCACATGTACCACACAGACAGTACTTGTCAGATATTCCTGCAGCTCCTTGTTGCTGTAGGCTTCTTGGCAACCTCCCCGACCAGTTTTCTTCTCGTCTTTTCATCAATTTTGGAGGGACATCCAGTTCTTGGTAATGTCACTGTTGTGCCATATTTTCTCCACTTGATAACGACGATCTTCACTGTGTTCCATGGCATATATAATGTCTTGGAAATTCTGAACACATCTACATCTCCAGTTATAAGAGGGCGTGCACACTTGTGCAACCACATTATTTAATTTTTTTATTTTTACTTCCCCCCTAAGAGCCGGTTCACACAGGGGCAGCACGACTTTGGGGGCGACTCGGCAAGGCGATCTCAAGATGACTTGAGAGGCGACTTGCAGGTATACAGTATCTTATTTCTATTGCAGTGCAGGTCAGTGAGCAGACCTGAACCTTATAGCTCTCCTACAAATTGTGTATATCTGGCCTATATTGGCACTGTATCCACTGAAGCATTTGCATTTTACAGAGCAGGGTAGGGACTGGCCATAGAGGGATTACTTTGACGTAGTTGGCCAGCTTAAACATGTATTGTAATGTATGTGAACTAAAAATCGTTAAACCTTGTGGACAGCCTTCCCAGAAGAGCTGAAGCTGTTATCGTTGCAAAGGGTGAGCCAACTCAATATTGAACCCTACAGTTCATGTGCGTGTAAAGGCAGATGTCCCAATACTTTTGGTAATATATATATTTTTTTATCTTCCATATAGGTAAGTTTGTTGTTGAATAATCAGGCTGATAGCAGAAGTGTAATAATGTCTCGGCTCCATGGCAGAGTAGAGCAGGGAGGGGTGAACTGCTAAATGGAATTTCGATCTCCCATCTTGTAACGTTCGATGTGTCCATGGTTCTCGGTCTTCGTCTCTCCTCGTACTTTTCCTTCTCTCTGCTCCCTCCTGCCAATTCCGTTGTCACACATACAATCTGCTGCTGGCTGCGTCTGCTGATCCGGGAACCGTATCGAGTCATCAGCCGAGTCCTTGGGATGATCATAACCATTATTACAATGGAATTTTTATTTATTTTTATAAAACAACGTGTCTCCCACCCCAGCCCCGGCGTTGGCCTTGCCTGCGTCTTGGCTGGACGGCGTTCAACTCAAGAAGTGGATGCCGATAGATAATTGATATTCCGGGCGTGTTGTCTTAAGATAAAAAAATGTAAATTCTGCTCGGGGATGGCAGATGGCTGGTAGTTTACTCTTTGGCAAACCAACTGGTATGGTATGTTTGAGAGTCGGAGCAGCAGGTAGTGGAGCTCAATTTAAAACGACCACAGATGCTAGGAAAGGAGCGGGGGAGGGGGCGCAAGCTGGTCAGGAAATTAAGAACAGTAGTGAGTGCACCGAGGGGGGGGGGGGGGGCGGGGTGATAGTAATTACTTAGAAGTTTACTTTGTACTTCTAGGTGAACAGACACCCTGAGTATGATGGAAGCAGCAGAGAGAGCCAAGACTGGGTGACTTTAAAGGGTCAGTCCACCTTACATTCTTATTTCACTTTTGTGTAGCTGGAGAATAAGACCATGAAATTATTCTATAATTCCCAGATTTCTGTACACCCACTTTCCTCATTATGAGGGGTTCCCACCATCCCTGTGCAGAGTTCCCGGGTCTGTACACCTGCTGTGCCCATTATGAGGGGTTCCCACCATCCCTGTGCTGAGTTCCCAGGTCTGTAACACCTGCTGTACCCATTATGAGGGGTTCCCACTATCCCCATGTGCTGCATACTTGTGATGCACTAATCTAACTAACTAACCAACTAACTAACTAACCTAACTAGCTTTATAACCAGCCCAAAGCAATAACAAGCCTAACCCCATTTTTCTAACAGATTTAGTTCAAACCAGCATGCCATGGCACACTGCAATGCATGTTAATTAAAGAAAAATAATATATTTTGACCCCTCCTGTGACCCCTGCTGTGATCCTTGCCGTGACTCCTGCTGTGATCCTTGCTGTGACTCCTCCTGTGATCCTTGCTGTGATCACCTGCTGTGACTCCTCCTGTGATCCCTGCCGTGACCTCTGCTGTGACTCCTCATGTGATCCCTGCTGTGACCCCTGCTGTGATCCCTGTTGTGACCCCTCCTGTGATCCCTGCCGTGACTCCTGCTGTGACCCCTGCTGTGACTCCACCTGTGATCTCTGCGTGATCCCTCCGGTGAGCCTGCAGTAATCCCTGCTGTGACCCCCCAAAAAGATGAACTCATTAGTGTGCTGCTTCTCTTTCCACTGTCCAGTCACAGGCTGGGGGGGATGGATGGACCTGTGAGTGTTACCGAAATGCAGCAGAGAAAAAAAACATGATTTGTCACAGAGCTGTGTAATTCTAATGCCGCGTACACACGATCATTTTTTGGAATTAAAAAAAAAAGACGTTTTCGGCATGTAGAAAAAACTAAGTTTTTCCAACTTCAAAATTAAAACGACGTTGCCCACACACCATTGTTTTTTAAAAATGCTCTAGCAAAGCGATGTGACGTACAACACGTACGACGGCACTATAAAGGGGAAGTTCCATGCGGATGGCGCCACCCTTGGGGCTGCTTTAGCTGATTCCGTGTTAGTAAAAGACGATTCGCGCTTTTCTGTCTGTTACAGCGTGATGAATGTGCTTACTTTATTATGAACGGTAGTTTTACCAGAACGAGCGCTCCCGTCTCATAACTTGCTTTTGAGCATGCATGGGTTTTTAACGTCGTTTTAGCCCAAACACGATCATTTTTTACAACCCGAAAAACGACATAGTTTAAATCGTTGTTAAAAAATGCAGCATGTTCGAAAAAAAAAAATGTGTTGTTTTTCAGAACCCGAAAAATGATGTGAATCCCACACACGATCATTTTAAATGACATTTTTTTAAAACAACGTTTTTTTTAAATGCCGAAAAATGATCGTGTGTACGCGGCATCAGGACTGGATGGACAGAAACACAATTTTTTTGGCAGATAAAATGGTTGCGGTATATGTGTGTATTTTAGCGTTTTGCCCAGAGTCCAGCTTTACCACTTGCCACAAAATCATGTACCTATATGTCATTCTGCTTCAAGTGGTTGTACCGGGGTGATGCCTGCAGCTGTACTGTTTTTAGAGCCAACGGTCGGCTTTCTTGTAATATCAACCAATGGCGCTAAGCAGCTGCTTGATTATTACCATAAGCAGTGGGAGGGGACGTCCCCCCCCCCTCACACTGCCTTCTGCGGCTCTCCCGTCCTACCGGGAGGCCGGAGCGCCCAGTTGGCATGTCCGACGGCTGGCCAAAGACCTGAACAAAGCCAGAACTGGCTTTGGTTGGGTCTCGGATCTAGTAACCCGGAAGCGATGTCATGACATCACGTCAGGTTTATGGAAAACTTAAAGGCTCCAGGTTTAAAAAAAATAGGATTTTATGCTCACTGTAAAATCTCTTTCTCTGAGTTCATGGATGGACACAGCCTTAATCTTGACATAGTGGGATTAACCTATCTATCTTTAGGAGTGACTAGGCAGAAGTGTTAACTTCAAAGCAGAACCGCCCCGCCCAGGGTGCGGTCCCACTGACTATATCCCCTCAGCCTGCACCAAGCAATTCAGTTCGTAGCAAGCAGTACAGACAAAAAGGGGTGGGTGCTGTGTCCATCCATGAACTCAGAGAAAGAGATTTTACGGTGAGCATAAAATCCTATTTTCTCTTTCGTTCATGGATGGACACAGCCTTAATTATGACATAGTGGGACGTCCCAAAGCAGTGTCAAAATGAGGGGTGGGAAGCATAAAATAAATAAACTTCACCCCAAAACAGAGCTCCTCAACTGAGGAGTTATAACTCTAAACAGCCGCCTGCAAAACTTTGCGGCCGAAGAAGCATCCGAAGATGCAATCACATCAACTTGTAAAGTTTAGTGAAGGTGTGTCCGGGCGACCAGGTCGCTGCCTTACACATTTGGGAAACAGACACTTTATGTCAGAAACCCCAAAAGGCACCCTTGCCCTGGTCGAATGCATCGTGATAGGGAGGCGCCCGACCCTTTAATGGTGTAAGCCTGATCAGGATCTGTCGGGTCCACCTCGAAATGGTGGCCGATCAGACCGCTGGGCCCTTCTTGGGACCAGCCACCGAAACAAACAGTGAGTCTGAACTCCGGAACGGAGCAGTAACAGACAAGTATCTTCTCGGAGCTCGGACAGCGTCCGAAGGAATGCCACGTCGTCTCCTTAGGATTCGACGGATGAGGACACAAGTATGGCAGTACAATGTCTTCCTTGAGATGGAAGGTCGAAATGACCTTAGGAAGAAAAAACACCTTATCCTTGTGGAAGATCAATAGGGAGCCTTTCATGACAGGGCTGCCAGTTCAGAACCCATCTTAACTGACATAACAGCCACCGAAAGGACCACTTTCTGAGAAAGTGTCAACAAGGGAACTTCCCTAATGTTCTCAAACGGTGGTTCTGAGGCACCTAGAGGTCATGGCGTTAAAGCCATTGACTGTAAGCAGGATGACCTATGGGACCTTGCGACAGCAGGTCCTCTCGTAGTGGTAGACGCCAAGGTGCGTCTGCTATTCAAATCCCCACGGAGGTAGTGAAGGACGGACCGGAGGGGCCACATGCCGAACCCCCTGTACAAATGTTCTCACTAGAGAGTAAGTCGCTTTAAGTTGCTGAAAGAAAACAGCCAGGGCAGATATCTGCCCCTTAATCGTGCTTAAGCAAGCTTTTTGGTCCACCCTGCGCTGTAAGAACAGCAGGACTCTGGACACTATATAAGTCCGAGGATTCCACTTAATTTCCTCGCAAAGGGCTAAGTAAGCTCTCCAAGTGCGATAATAAATCCTCCTAGAGATAACCTCCTAGCCTTCCTCATGGTAGGAATCACAGAATCCGACAGGCCCCCGGTCTCTTAGTACCTGGCTTTCAATAGCCATGCTGTTAAGCCAGCGACTGTAAAGCAGGATGCAGTATGGGACCTTGTGACAGCAGGTCCTCTCTCAGCGGTAGAAGCCAAAGGACGTTTGCTACTAGCCGCACTAGATCGGCGTACCAAGGACGCCGAGGCCAATCCGGAGCAATTAGGATCATAGGAATCCCCTCTGCCTCCACTCTGCGAAGCAGAATAGGCAAGAGCTTTAGCGCAGGGAAGGTATAGATTAGCCGGTACTGACTCCACCGCGCCACTAACGCATCTGTCACGTCCGCCCATGGGTCTCTTGACCTGGCAAAAAAACTCAATACCTTCTGATTGAGTCGAGACACCAGGAGATCTACGTCTGGCGTGCCCCATCTTGGGCAAAGGAGCTGAAACACCTCCGGGTGCAGAGACCATACTCCTTGGTCCAGCATCTGGCGACACAGGTAGTCCGCCTGCCATTTTCCACACCCGGAATGTATATGGCCGACAGTGCCGGTATGCTCCTTTCTGCCCACCTTAGGATGTGAGCGACTTCTGCCGCTGCCGCCGAGCTACTTGTTTCTCCTTGATGGTTGACATATGCCACCGCCGTGGCGTTGTCCGACTGGATCCTGACTGGACGCCCTCGTAGCATCTGAGACCATGTGGAGAGGCACAGCCTGATCGCCCGAAGTTCCAGGACCTTGACCGGCAAATGGGAATCCTCTGGAAACCAGTGACCCTGGGTCGACTGAACCCCCCAGACTCCCCCACCAGGAAGGCTGGCGTCCGTCGTGATGACTATCCAGTGAAAGGAAGGAACGACTTCCCAGAGGTGAGGTCAGCCACCAACAAGGGAGGCCCTGACCAAGTGGCTCATCCTGATTCGATAAACCAGGGATGATGGGCGCTTGTCCCATCTGGACAGAATTTCCTTCTGTATCACTTCCGTGTGAGATTGCGCTTATGGTACCGCCTCGAAGGAGGCCACCATGAGGCCCGGGACTCACATGCAAAGCGGAGTGATGACCCTTCTGGGATGTCAACTACCGCACTGCAGCCTGAAGGGTGTGCAACTTTTCCACAGGGAAGCAAACCTTTGCCTCTGAGGAGTCCAGAATCAATCCCAGATATACTAGGCATTGAGTCGTTATCATTACTGACTTCTGAATGTTCAGTAGCCACCCAAGTATCTGAGGGTCTGATGTTATAGACACGCTCACCTCTAATTCTGAGGCTGAAGCAGCCCTCAGAAGCAGGTCGTCCAAGTAGCCCACGACAGCGATGCCACGTTGTCTTAATAGGGCAAGAATTGGGGCAATCACCTTGGTGAACACCCTTGGTGCCGATACCAGGCCAAAGGGGAGAGCCACAACTTGATAGTGGCCTTCCCCGACCACAAAGCACAGAGTCTCTGATGCTTTGTGCATATGGGGACATGTAAATAGGCATCCCTGATGTCCAAGGATGCCAGAAAGTCCCCCGGCTGGAGGGCAGTGACGACAGAGCGAACCGATTCCAATTCCACCCGGAATCTTGTACCTACATGAAACAATTGAGGGCCCTGAGGTCCAGAATTAGGCGAACCCCTGAAACTGATCCTGTACTGGGACAGGTATAGCCACCGTTTCAGCAGGTCTTGAACTGCCCCAAATAGGGCTTCCTGACAAGTCGGTTGTAGCTGGCGGTTGGAGGGAAAAAACAATTTGTTTGGTGGGCAGGATAGAAGCTCTATCTTGTACCCTGAAGACACTACATTGCAAACCCACCGGTCGGGGACCTGAGATGTCCATGGGTTGCGATTTCGTGAAGACGCCCCCCCCACCTGAGAGATAGGTGGGGGCAAACCTTCATGCGGACGTAGCTTTGTCTGCAGGTTGCAGAGACCATACTCCTTGGTCCAGCATCTGGCGACACAGGTAGTCCGCCTGCCATTTTCCACAAACGGAATGTATATGGCCGACAGTGCCGGTATGCTCCTTTCTGCCCACCTTAGGATGTGAGCGACTTCTGCCGCTGCCGCCGAGCTACTTGTTTCTCCTTGATGGTTGACATATGCCACCGCCGTGGCGTTGTCCGATTCCAATTCCATCCGGAATCTTGTACCTACATGAAACAATTGAGGGCCCTGAGGTCCAGAATTGGGCGAACCCCTGAAACTGATCCTGTACTGGGACAGGTATAGCCACCGTTTCAGCAGGTCTTGAACTGCCCCAAATAGGGCTTCCTGACAAGTCGGTTGTAGCTGGCGGTTGGAGGGAAAAAACAATCTGGTGGGCAGGATAGAAGCTCTATCTTGTACCCTGAAGACACTACTTTGCAAACCCACCGGTCGGGGACCTGAGATGTCCATGGGTTGCGATTTCGTGAAGACGCCCCCCCCCCCCACCTGAGAGATAGGTGGGGGCAAACCTTCATGCGGACGTAGCTTTGTCTGCAGGTTTGTTGAGTTTGCGAAACCAGGGACGTCTCAGTCCCTGAGCAGGCGCTTTAACGGCCTGTGGTGTTTTACCCGCCGTACTGGGCGGACGAAAAAAACGATTGTGTGCGGTAAAGAAGGGCCATTGCCTACGGCGTGGCTCCTTCCCCTTTTTGGACTGTGGGAGCAGTGTGCTCTACCTCCTGTAGCATCTTTAATTATGTCATCCAGGGGAGTTCCAAAAAGTCTGTCGCCCTTAAAGGGCAAGTCCATCAGGGCTTTCTTGGAAGATTGGTTGGCGGACCAAATCTTAACCAAAGTAGACGGCGTAACGCCACCGCCTGACCTGAGCTCTGGCCAGCAGAGGAATAGTGACCAAGGCTGATACAGAAATGAATTTTTTGGCCTTGTACTAGTAGGTCAGCTAGGGCTACCTCGTTCGAGGAAGCCTGACGCTTGTAACCCATTGAGCAGCATTTTTGCCCCTTCCGTGCGTGTCTGAGACACCAGGGCCCCAACTATGATTAGGCATACCGTCAACACACTACTGTGTACAGGTTGCGGGTGATTGCCTCAGCTTTCCTGTCCGCAGGGTCTTTGAAGGCGGGAGCCCCCTCCACTGGTATGGTGGAGCTTGTTTAATCTGGACACAGGAGGGTCCACTATCGGGGGCGAGGTCCATCTTTTCAAGAAACTCTCTTCAAGAGGGTTCTTGGTCTGCATCTTCAGATACCTCATGGCCAAGGTCATGAGTGCTTGCTGGACCCGGCAACGCATCTGAGTTGTCCCCAGCAGATGGTGGAGGGAGGGGGCGCTTTGTAGCCCCTATTCTACCACGTGCAGCTTCCACCTTGGCTACGAAGGCATCTAGGATTGCCGCCTAGCGTCCACCGATGAATTGGTTGCAGGGGCATCAATTGCAAGCTCAGGTGTCTCAGGGGAAAAAGCGTCTGCTTCTGACGCTGTGCTGTCCACACACCTGACACAGGGACCCCCCAAACAAGTAACCCACCACTCCTGGCTGCAGCAGAGACGAGGGGTCCCCCCCGCCAGAGGACTCACCATCCAGGAACCATAATAGATGGTTTAGCTAGCAGAGCTGCTGCCTGCAGAGTGTGTCTGTCGATCTGTGCTCTCCAAAGCTGGGATCGAAGGCTGTTTATGGGGGTGCGATTTGCGTGTATCTGTTCATCTGCCGTTTTTTTTTTAATGGTCTGATCCATGGTACAAAGGCCGCTGATCTGACACTAGAGGCCAACAGGGCAGAAAACCACGGTGCAGCAGAGTAATGCAGCAGTCAGTACACCTCAGCAGAAATCGCCAGAAAAATGCGGCTTACACAAGATGGCCGCCAGCGAGAAAAGAAATACAGCATGGACACCAACCTAGGCGTCGACAGCATGGAGCAAGACACACAGGAATGCAGAATCTCTTATGAGGCTTTATACATTGTGCAAGTAAAGAAACACAGCATGGACATGCCAAACATGGCCGCCGACAGCATTGAGCAAGACACACAGAAAAACAGAATCTCTTATGCGGCTTTATACATCGTGCAAGTAAAGAAATACAGCATGGATACACCAAACATGGCCGCCGACATCATGGAGCAGGACACACAGATAAACAGAATCTCTTATGCAGCTTAAACACTAATGTAGTGACTTATGGTTCCCCAAGTGAAGCTCCCCAGAGGAACCCCTGCCCAGCAGCTAGCTCAGAGAGCCTAGGAGGAGGAGGGGGGAGGGGAGAAGGGGGATAAGGCCCTTTACTCACCTCTCCAAGGATGCCAAGCTCTGTCTTCTTGCTAAAGCAAGGTAGTAGCTACTTACCCTTCCTGTGGGTTTATGCTGGAAGCATCCTGGACAGTGCATCTTCCGCATGGTAACGGAGATGACTGTCGGCCAGGCTACTGCGACTCAGCCTTGTAGACTGGTCCTTATGCAAGCCCTGGTGCGTATAGCTCCCGGACACCCGTAGAGCGACGGGCATGTCGTGGACGACCCAGCTCGCAGCTATGGTCGGCACACGCTCGATGGCCGAAACTGGGAAGAATACAAGGATCTGGGATCCAGCCTGTCGCCCAGTCGGCAGTTGATCGAAGCACATCTACCGCATGGTAACTGAGGTGGCTGTCAGCCAGGCTACTGCGACTCGGCCCTGTAGACCGGTTCGATGCAAGCCCTGGAGCGTATAGCTCCCCGGACACCCGTAGAGCGACGGGTATGTCGTGGACGACCCAGCGCGCAGCTATGGTCGGCACACGCTCGATGGCCAAAACTGGGAAGAATACAAGGATCTGGGATCCAGCCTGTCGCCCAGTCGGCAGTTGATTGAAGATCGCAGGAAAAACTTAAATGAATAAAAAATCCAAAAAATGAATCCAAACTAAAAGCCTCCAAGCCATGGGCCTGAAGGAAGCCATGTCTTCTCCTTAGACTAGACAGAAAAAAACGCAATTGCTTGGTGCAGGCTGAGGGGATATAGTCAGTGGGACCGCACCCTGGGCGGGGCGGTTCTGCTTTGAAGTTAACACTTCTGCCTAGTCACTCCTAAAGATAGATAGGTTAATCCCACTATGTCAAGATTAAGGCTGTGTCCATCCATGAACGAAAGAGAAAATTGGTGTTTTGAATAATTTTAAGCACGCAAAGGAGGGATTTGGGATCTTATAGACCTCAGATCCCTCAAAAAAAAAAAAAAAATACCTGACAAGTGACTATTACTGTCACAAGCGATGTTTACATTCCTTGTAATAGGAATAAAAGTCATAAAAAAAGAAAAAAAAAAAAAAAAGAACATTTTAAAGCGCCCCATGCCCCCATTCTCACGAAAGCATAGGTAAGTCTACTAATATATATATATATATATATATATATATATATATATATATATATATATACACAAATATAATCCGTATTTATTGATAGAAAATTACTTAGAACCCCCAAACATTATATACAGTTTTGCTCATACGTTTACATACCCTGGCAGAATTGATGATTTCTTGGCCATTTTTCAGAGAATTTGAATAAGACAAAAACTTTTCTTTCACTCATGGTTAGTGTTTGGCGAAGCCATTTATTATCAATCAACTGTGTTTACTCTTTTTAAATCATAATCACAGAAAC
Source organism: Rana temporaria (assembly GCF_905171775.1). Lineage (NCBI taxonomy): Eukaryota > Metazoa > Chordata > Amphibia > Anura > Ranidae > Rana > Rana temporaria. Next base: position 19,945,370 of record NC_053492.1, read on the forward strand.
TACCCAAATGACTCTGATCAAAAGTTTACATACCCTGGTGATTTTGGCCTGATAACATGCACACAAGTTGACACAAAGGGGTTTGAATGGCTATTAAAGGTCACCATCATCACCTGTGATCTGTTAGCTTGTAATTAGTGTGTGTGTGTGTAAAAAAGGTCAATGAGTTTCTGGGCTCCTGACAGACCCTTGCATCTTTCATCCAATGCTGTGCTGGCGTTTCTGGATTCTAAATCATGGGGAAAGCAAAAGAATTGTCAAAGGATCTGCGGGAAAAGGTAATTGAACCGTATAAAACAGGAAAGGGATATAAAAAGATATCCAAAGAATTGAGAATGCCAATCAGCAGTGTTCAAACTCTAATCAAGAAGTGGAAAATGAGGGGTTCTGTTGAAACTAGGGTTGTCCCGATACCACTTTTTTAGGACCGAGTACAAGTACCGATACTTTTTTTCATGTAGTCGCCGATACCGAATACCGATACTTTTTTTAAATGTCATGTGACAGTTTTCAAACCACAATACAGACTAAGGATATTTTCTTTAGAATTATGAAGAACTCTAACTCAAGACATTATAAAAGAATAAAAATGAGTAAAAATGAATAAAAATGTTTTATTTGCTTGTCACGCAGTAGTAAAAAACTCAAAGAATTTTCATAGAACATGTTGATAAATACAAAAAAAGTATTCTATTTAGGTATCGGGAGCATTTGCGCGAGTACGAGTACTCCCGCAAATACTCGGTATCGGTCCCGATACCGATACTAGTATCGGTATCTGGACAACCCTAGTTGAAACCAAACCACGGTCAGGTAGACCAACTAAAATTTCAGCCACAACTGCCAGGAAAATTGTTCGGGATGCAAAGAAAACCCCACAAATAACTTCAGGTGAAATACAGGACTCTCTGAAAACATGTGGTGTTGCTGTTCCAAGATGCACAATAAGGAGGCACTTGAAGAAAGATGGGCTGCATGGTCGAGTCTCCAGAAGAAAGTCATTACTACACAAATGTCACAAAGTATCCCGCTTACAATACGCCAAACAGCACAGAGACAACCCTCAAACCTTCTGCCACAAAGTCATTTGGAGTGATGAGACCAAAAATTCATTTTTTGGCCACAACCATGAACACTACATTTGGAGGGGAGTCAACAACGCCTATGATGAAAGGTCCACCATCCCTACTGTGAAACACGGAGGTGGATCATTGATGTTTTGGGTATGTGTGAGCTACGAAGGCACAGGAAATTTGGAAAAGTGGTAGGAAATAAGAGGACACCCCTCCATAGTAAATGGAATTACTATTTAAAGAGTTGTCACAGAAACAGGTGTCCTTCCTCATTGGAGGATTTTGTCTTACCTGTTGCTTTGGTTTTTACCTGATGCTGGGAGGGTATTTATGTCCTCCCATACTAGTGCTAGTTTCCTGGAAGACACCCACTGTTTGACACCACCACTACAACCTTCTGCTCTGGGCTGTGCCTCCAGCAGGTGATCCAGGTCCTGACCGGAAGTTAAGTTAAATATATCCCCAGTGAGGCACAGGCAGCAAAAAACAACCCAAAAAGGGTTAGGATAACCATTCTACACTCTAAACCTAAAGAAAGTTTTAGACTCCAAAATGTTTTTCTTTTTGAAAAGTTTTGAGTTTTTCTTTAAGGCGCCTAAAAAAAAAAAACAAGATGTCCCTCCCTTCCTACTAATAAAGCATCCCTGCAGGATATCAGCCCCACACATATGTCATTTTGTCAGGTGTGATGTCCAAACAATTACAAACGCTACAGTGTAACATTTCTCTGGCAGATACTATTAAGATAACGCGGAGCCACATAAAAGTGACGACATTCAGCAATTTGCGGGGGAAGTTCGGACAACCAGCGAGCCGCCAGATAAGACTTCCAGCCCCGGTGACGATGGGCAATCTAAACGGACCTCAACATCCTTATCAACTGGCATTTCAGCATTCAGCGACAACTGAATTATGCTGTGGAACGGACAATAAATAAAGTTTGCGTCTCGCTTAAAGGTCATAAAGAGACTTCGATCCCTGGAAATAAACAACAAAATCTAATCAAAAATGTTGTTTATTTTTGTGGCTTCCCTGTAAAAAAATAAAAATAAAAAAATAAATAAAACAAATGAGAGGCTGGGCGGTGTAAGCTTGAACCCAAAGTCCTTCCACAAACTTCACATTCGAGACCTTAAGCGGAGTTCCACACAAATTTTCAATAGCATTCTAGCAATGATATCATTGTACAATAGAGATTTTTTATTTTTTTTGCTAAGGGTTACCTGTGTAGGAGACTTTTCTATGGCGTTTCCGGTCTCTGCCACCCGCGGTTATGACTATCATATCCGGCGGCGCACTGTCTCCTGGGAGCTATGAGTCATAATTCCCAAGAGTCAGTGTGGATGGCCGCCGCTCGTTCTCACAAATTTGCGAAACCGGAAGTGACATGGTTTATCTTCGTTGCCATCACAACGGGACTGGCACTTCCGACGACGACGCTCGTTGTGATGGCGACGTCAGAAGTGTACAGCGGCGCACGCCGTACATACTGAGCATGCGCGAGAACGGGTGGTGCATGCTGGTCGCTCAGCAGCACCCAAGCCCGGAAGATGGTGCTTGTGGGCTTCAGATGCCCACAAGCAAAATGGAACATGCCGGGGACAGAAGATTTTAAGAAATCCGATGATCGTAAATCGTCAATCGAGCGGCGATCGAAGTGTAATAAGTGAGTGTTTGATATTACAGTATTCTAAAAACTATACTTATCCCTCCAAAAATGTTGTAGGAACTCCGCTTTAAGGCTAAGTTAAGACCAGTGGTGTCCAAACTGCAGCCTGGGGGCCAGATGTGGCCATTCACTTGCCTTTATCTGGGCCTTGGGATACTATTCCACCAACTGACAACAATGATGGAGCACCATTCCACCAACTGACACCAATGATGGAGCACCATTCCACCAACTGACACCAATGATGGAGATGGCGGTGTAAGCTTGAACCCAAAGTTCTTCCACAAACTTCACATTCGAGAAGACCTTACAGCTAAGTTAAGACCAGTGGTGTCCAAACTGCAGCCTGGGGGCCAGATATGGCCATTCACTTGCCTTTAGCTGGCAACTATTCCACCAACTGACACCAATGATGGAGCACCATTCCACCAACTGACACCAATGATGGAGCATCATTCCACCAACTGACACCAATGATGGCGCACCATTCCACCAACTGACACCAATGATGGAGCACCATTCCACCAACTGACACCAATGATGGAGCACCAGTCCACCAACTGACACCAATGATGGAGCACAAGTCCACCAACTGACACTAATGATGGAGCACCATTCCACCAACTGACACCAATGGTGGAGCATCATTCCACCAACTGACACCAATGATGGAGCACCATTCCACCAACTGACACCAATGATGGAGCATCATTCCACCAACTGACACCAATGATGGAGCACCAGTCCACCAACTGACACCAATGATGGAGCACAAGTCCACCAACTGACACTAATGATGGAGCACCAGTCCACCAACTGACACCAATGATGGAGCACTATTCTCATTAATATCAACAATAGGCCACATTTCCTCAAACCAATGAAGGGGCACTGATGCCAGGGCATTTTCTACTTCCAATGGTCACAGTCCAGCCCTCTTAAAACCTGAAGGACAGTAAATTGGCCCAGTTTGGAGACCCCTGATTTGCTTAGAGAGTTTGGAGACCCCTCATTTAGACCATACAGGTGCGAGGAGCACGCTTGCGCATGCTTTCGCAAGTTACTGCGAGGAGCGTGTAGGGCAACCATTCACGCAGGGACTTATTTTGCATGCTCCTAGGGATCATGAAAGATTTGGATATTTTTTTATAACCTAATTCAAGACTTGTACTTCTCAAGAATATTGTCCATTACTTGTTTGGAGAGTTCCTTAGTCTACATGGCAGTGTTTGGTTAGTGGTGCCTCTTGCTTCGGTGTTGCAGCCTCTGGGGCATTTAAAAAAGGTGTGTCTATGTAATGACAGATCATGTGACACTTAGATTGCACACAGGTGGATGTCATTTTACTAATTATGTGACTTCTGAAGGTAATTGGTTGCACCAGAGCTTTTTATGGGCTTCATAACAAAGGGAGTGAATACCAGTGGCGGTGCGTCCATAGTGGGCGCAGGAGCGCCGCCCCCTCTCTCCTGCACTCGTCAATCAACAATAGATAGATTCATGCATTCTGATGAGAGCAAATTTTGCATCACATTTGGAAACCAAGGAGCCGGAGTATGGAGGAAGAATGGAGAGGCACACACTGCAAGATGCTTGAAGTCCAGTGTTAAGTTTCCACAGTCTCATGATTTGGGGAGCCATGTCATCTGCTGGTGTTGGTCCACTGTGCTTCATTAAGTCCAGGGTCACCGCAGCCGTCTACCAGGAGATTTTGGGGCACTTCATGATTCCTTCTGCAGACAAGCTCTATGGGGATGCTGACTTCATTTTCCAGCAGGACGTGGCACCTGCCCACACTGCCAAAAGCACCAAAACCTGGTCACATGACTGTGGGATTACTGTGCTTGATTGGCCAGCAAACTCGCCTGACCTGAACCCAATAGAGAATCTATGGGGCATTGCCCAGAGAAAGATGAGAGACACGAGACCGAACAATGCAGAAGAGCTGAAGCATCCTGGTCTTCCATAACACCTCAGCAATGCCACAGGCTGATCGCTTCCATGCCACACCGCATTGAGGCAGTAATTGCTGCAATAGGGGCCCAAACCAAGTACTGAGTACATATGCATGCTTCTACTTTTCAGAGGTCCGATATTGTTCTATGTACAATCCTTGTTTTATTGATTGCATGTAATATTCTAATTTTCTGAGATTGTGGATTTGGGGTTTTCATGAGCTGTAAGCCATAATCATCACAATTATGACAAATCACGGCTTGAACTATCTTGCTTTGCATGTAATGAGTCTATCTCATATATTAGTTTCACCTTTTAAGTTGGATTAGTGAAATAAATGAACTTTTGCACGATATTCAAATTTTTTGAGTTTCACCTGTATCTTTCTAATTTTACTTCACAAACTATTGTGTTCTGATCCATCACATATATTTCTGATAAAAAAAAAAACCACTGAACTAAAGGCTGTAATGTAACAAAATAGGTCAAAAGCCAAGGGGGGTGAATACTTTTACAAGGCACGGAGGTCAGCCTGAGTTCTCTAGGGTGGAGGGCAGGCACAGTTGTGGTGGAGCGCAGTGTTTTGTCTTGTACACTTTGGGTACAGTGATTATTTGGATCCCTGGAGTAAAACGCACGTTGGATTCACAGACTGCAGCTTACCAGCGCCAGATGGCTTGGAATTAATGAACATAAACTCATCACTTCCACTCACCAGGGAAAGGGACAGCTTGTCGGGATCTGAGCCGTGCAACTAAAAATATTTGACTCCTTCCCTCCAAACGTTCTACAGCTGTAGAGCGACACTTCGGTAAAACACGACGGGGGGCGAAGACGACACAACAAGCAAGGAGGGTTTTTCATGGATCTGAAAATTACACCAACCCATAATTGCTTGTGTTGGAGTTATTAAAGAGGGGAGTAAACTCAAGTCCATTGGTCCATAAGACCATCATAGGTCCATACGTCCATAGGTCCAAAAGTAAATAGGTCTTTAAGTCCATAGGTCTATAAATCCATAGGTCTATAAGTCCATAGGTCTATAAGTCCATAGGTCTATAAATCCATAGGTCTATAAGTCCATAGGTCTATAAGTCCATAGGTCTATAAGTCCATAGGTCTATAAGTCCATAGGTCTATAAATCCATAGGTCTATAAGTCCATAGGTCTATAAGTCTATATGTCCATAGGTCTATATGTCCATAGGTCTATATGTCCATAGGTCTATAAGACCATAAAGTGCATAGGTCTATAAATCTTCAAATCGCATAGGTCTACAAGTCCATGAATCCATAAAGTCTACAGGTCCATAAATCTATACATTTCAAAAGTCCATAAAGTGCATAGATCCATAAATCCATAAAGTGCATAGGTCTATAAGTTTATAAAGTCCACAGGTCCATAAGTCTATAAAGTGCATAGGTCCACAAGTTCCTAAAGTGCACAGGTCCTTAGGTCCATAAAGTGCAGAGGTCCATTAAGTCCATATGCCCATAAGCCCAAAGGTCCTTACGTCCATGAAAGTCTATAAGACCCTAGGTCCATAAGTTCATAGGTAGTGAGAAATTCAGGAGTACATATTCCATTGCACTTGTTTTTGCTATTTTGTTTTGTGTTAGGCTGGCAAGTGGCACATGTGCAGTCGCTGTTCTCAACATCCTTCAGGTACCGATGCCACCCTCGCCCCCCAATCCCTGGCAGGGGCTCCGGCTCTCTCAAGCTCCAATCTCTCAATCTATTGCCATGGAGAAGCTCTGAGGCATGGTATTTGGCATCATGGTACCTACTCTTCTGGAAATAAGTTTGGTATTTTTCAGTGGATTTTAGTAGTTATGCTGGTGGTGGGCAGCTCTTACCAGCAAGGTAAGTGCAGAGGAGCAATTTAGTCAAGATGGCACCAGTTTCTGCTATGTTCTCTGCATCCTTCAGGCGCTGGTACAGTGGAACCTTGGATTACAAGCATTATCCGTTCCAGGAGAATGCTTGTCATCCAAAGCACTCGCATATCAAAGCGAGTTTCCCCATAAAAGTCAATGGAAACAAAGACAATTCGTTCTGCATTGACTTCTATGGCATGCAATACCGCATGTGACCAGAGGTGGGGGGTGCCGGAGAGCCTTGGAAATACTCAGGGACAGCTCGGCTGATCTCGCAAGCCCTCGGAAACGCCGGGGAACTGAGTATTTCCAAGTGTCTCCGAACGGCTTCAAACCATTCCGAGTGTCACCGGCGCCTCCGCACCTCTCGCACACCCCATTGAATTCTGCTCGTTTTGCGAGGCAGCACTCGCAAACCGAGTCAGATTTTTTTTTTAAGTTGCTCCTCTTTCAAAACACTTGTTAACCGCGTTACTCGTAAACTGAGGTTCCACTGTATTTGCTCCAAACTATGCCAGGATGATGCCAGCCCCCCCGTCCCTGGCAGATGCTTTAGCTATTTTAAGCTCCCAACTCTCTATCTATAGCCATGGATGTTGGGGTTGATTTACTAAAATTGGAGAGTGCAAAATCTGGTGCAGCTGTTCATAAAAACCAATCAGTTTCCATTTTTTTCTGTTTTTAAAACTTAACTGAACAAGATGAAGTAAGAAGCTTAGTAGTGATGCCAGAGGTGGGCAGCTCCTACCAACAAGGAAGTGGAGAGACGGAAATTTAGCCAAGATGGCACCAGTTGCTGCTATATTCTCATGATCGTTTAGGTGCTGGGATTTGCTTTAAATTATGCCAGGATGATGTCAGACCCCCATCACTGGCAAATGTTCAAGCTCTTTCAAGCTCCCAACTCTCTCTCTCTCTCTCTCTCTCTATAGCTATGGAGAAGGGTTGAGATATAGTGTTTGGCATCACCAGCATCATGGAATCTTTCAGTGGAATTTAGTAGTAATGCTGGCAAAAGACAGCTCCTACTAACGAGGACGTGGAGGGTTGTAATTTAGCAAAGATGGCACCATCTTCAGTGGATGGAGGTGGTGAATCATAATGGAGTTAGGCAGTGGCGTCGCTAGGGGGTGGCTATTGGGGCTATAGCCCTGAATCTGGGGCCCATAGCCCCGAATCTCTTAGCACAGTTTCCCTGACTAACCAGGGGGCCGTGGCTTCTCTGCAGCCAGGTGGCTAATGCAGCGAGCAGGCGGACTGCATGAGAGAAGCAAACGGGCGGACGAGCAGAGATGGCATCATCTCTCTCCGCCCGCCCTGCATCACTGCTCTTCCGCCCTCACAGCTGGGCCTCTTCAATGTCGGCGGTGCGGCCGTGATGATTGAAGCGCCAATACCAGCCATTGCCCACAAAAATAGCACATCACCCGTGCCCCCCCCCCCCCCGGCCTGCAAAAAGGTTGGTGACCGCTGCTATGTGCTCTAGCCCCAGATCTTTTTCAGACCTAGCAACGCCCCAGGAGTTAGGTATTTAGCAGTCCAGTCTACTTTATGAGACTTGCAAAGCATAGTTATACCCCCACACTGTCATGTACACACCCTGGTCCTTCAGACTAGAAGTGGTGCAGTCATTCTGCCTGTGTTCACTGTGGGCATTTCTGGTAGTAGCAAGCAACTCAACAGAACTGGCTTAAAAACACCCACTCCATGGTACAGCAGTACCAGCCCAATAACACCCACTCCATGCTACAGAAGTACCAACCCAATAATACCCACTCAACAATGGAAGCAGTCCAAGAATGCCCACTTAATGGTACAGCAGTACCAAATAATGCCCCTGTGCTGTTTATTTTCACATGTCCTTGCTAATTTCCTGGACACGCCATGGCTGTTCTCAGCATGGCTTTTCAACAAGGAAGCATGCTCACTCCTCCCAGGTCTACACACCTGCTACATCTATTATGACAGGTTCACACCATCTCTGCACAGAGTTCCTGGGTCTGCACACTTGCTATACTTATGAGGAGTTCTCACCGTTTCTGTACTGGGTTCCTGGGTCTGCACATCTGTTGTGCCCACCATGAGGGGATTTCACCATCCCTATACTGAGTTCCTGAGTCTTCACACCTGCTATCCCCATAATGAGAAGTTTCCACCAAATCTGTGCTGAGTTCTGGGTCCGCCTACCTGCTGTGCCCATTATGTGGGGTCCCCACCATCCCTGAGCTGAGTTTTTGGGTGTGCACATCTGTTGTGCCATATATTAAGGTCTTCTACCATCTATGTGTCGAGTTCCTGGGTCTGTACACCTGTTGTACAAATTAATAGAGGTCCGCACCATCCATACACTGAATTTTTAGGTTTGCACAACTGCTGTGCCCATTATGTGGAGTTCCCACCATCCCTGAGCTGAGTTTTTGGGTGTGCACATCTGTTGTGCAATATATTAAGGTATTCTACCATCTATGTGTCGAGTTCCTGGGCCTGCACACCTGTTGTACAAATTAATAGAGGTCCGCACCATCCATACACTGAATTTCTAGGTCTACACACCTGCTGTGCCCATTATGTGGGGTCCCCACCGTCCCTGAGCTGAGTTTTTGGGTGTGCACATCTGTTGTGCCATATATTAAGGTCTTCTACCATCTATGTGTCGAGTTCCTGGGTCTGTACACCTGTTGTACAAATTAATAGAGGTTCGCACCATCCATACACTGAATTTTTAGGTCTGCACACCTGCTGTGCCCATTATGAGGAGTTCCCACCATCCCTCTGCTGGGTTTTTTGTTTATTGCATATACGATATGTAGAATATAACAACAGGACCTGAAACATGTTAAAGTAGAAGAGAACATCCCAAACTCCCAGGTGGATAGAAATAGAAACAGGAATTATAGAGGGGTATCGTTCAGGCAAGTTGTATTGATACAACCCAGCTAAAAAGATTGTATCAGTATCTAAAATATTGCTTTTGGGTTGACTGGTTCTTTATTTACCGTCCTTCTCTGGTAGTAGCTGCTAGACTGTGACTGGTCCACTTTAATTACATAGTGACTACTGTACTGTTATTATCGACCTTTATTTTCTATGCTATGTATTTATTTACTTTATTCCATTTTATTTGTAGTTTGTATTTACTTCCCAGTGAAGAAGTGGCTATTACAGCACCCAAAACACGTTGATGTTTTTTTTATTTTTTTTGATTGACAAATAAATATCCTCCTTTTGAACAACTAATTCTCTTTTTTTTTTCTTTTAGTCCAAGTGCCTCTGCTGACCTCACCCTTTGTTCCTTTAATTCAGGGCGAAAACCTTGTATACTTTACATTTACACAGTTCCGCTAATGCCTCAAGCCGCTCTATAGAAAAACGACAAATTCTTTCAATGGAATCAATACATTTAAGAGCGGACCCTAGAGCGCATTATCCAACGCGTACAAAAGGCCGGCAATACGGTTTTCTAACAAAAGCCGGTGAGTCGCTGCACTCTATGAACCGCTCAGAAGTCGGTGACAAAGTGTCTGGCGGGGTGCTACCACCATCGGCCATAACTCAAAGCCGCAAAGAGCTGCAAGAGACAACAAAAAGGAACCTGTAAAAGGTGAGACGCAGCTGGCAGGGAGGATGATAAATGAAGGCAATATATTAAGAAACAAAAGCCAGCAGAAACAGTGGGAGGATGCAAAGTGAATGTGTTCACATCGGCCAAAAATACACTCCCACATGTTGTACAGAAATGTTAAGCGCCTGACAATGACTCAAGAGGACGAGGCACGATGGGAAGGTAGGGCGGAAAGAGCTTGGTGTGCTGCGTGCAACAACAAAAAGTCCTCCTATAGAAACTAGAACTCTACTCCACTGGAAATGTCATCTGGTGCAGTGAAATAATTAATACTGCTTCGCTTGTATAGGTTCCATGCATCAATTATGTTGCCTAACGGAGGAGTCATCCGTGTTGCCCAACGGAAGAGTCATCCGTGTTGCCCAACGGAGGAGTCATCCGTGTTGCCCAACGGAGGAGTCATCCGTGTTGCCCAACGGAGGAGTCATCCGTGTTGCCCAACGGAGGAGTCATCCGTGTTGCCCAACGGAGGAGTCATCCGTGTTGCCCAACGGAGGAGTCATCCGTGTTGCCCAACGGAGGAGTCATCCGTGTTGCCCAACGGAGGAGTCATCGGTGTTGCCCAACGGAGGAGTCATCCGTGTTGCCCAACGGAGGAGTCATCCGTGTTGCCCAACGGAGGAGTCATCCGTGTTGCCCAACGGAGGAGTCATCCGTGTTGCTCAACGGAGGAGTCTTCTGTGTTGCCTAACGGAGGAATCTTCCGTGTTGCCTAACGGAGGAGTCATCCGTGTTGCCTAAGGGAGGAGTCATCTGTGTTGCCTAACGGAGGAGTCATCCGTGTTGCCTAACGGAGGAGTCATCCATGCAGCCTAATGGAGAGGCCATTTGTGTTGCATAACAGAGGAGTCATCCGTGTTGCCTAAAGCCTCGTACACACGATCAGTCCATCCGATGAGAACGGTCTGATGGACCGTTGTTGTCGGTTAACCGATGAAGCTGACTGATACACACCAGCGGTTAAAAAAACGATCGTGTCAAAACGCAGTGATGTAAAACACAACGACGTGCTGAAAAAAATGAAGTTCAATGCTTCCAAGCATGCGTTGACTTGATTCTGAGCATGCCTGGATTTTTAACCAATGGTTGTGCCTACTAACGATCGTTTTTTTCCCCCATCGGTTAGGAATCCATTGGTTAAATTTAAAGCAAGTTGGCTTTTTTTTAACCAATGGTTAAATAACCTATGGGGCCCACACACGATCGGTTTTGACCGATGAAAACGGTCCATCAGACCGTTGTCCTCTGTTTAACCTATCGTGTGTACGAGGCCTAACAAAGGAGTCATCGGTGTTACCCAACGGTGGAGTCACATACATACATAGTTAGTCAGGTTGAAAAAAGACACAAGTCCATCTAGTTCAACCATAAACATAAAATATCGTACAATCCCATACACCCACAGTTGATCCAGAGGAAGGCGAAAAACCCCAGCAGAGCACGATCCTTTTTGTTACAGCAGGGGAAAAAATTCCTTTCTGATCCCCTGAGAGGCAATCGGATTTTCCATGGATCAACTTTACCTATTAATGTTAGTGTACATTTAGGAAAGTATCCAGGCCTTTTTTAAAGCAATCTACTGAGCTGGCCAGAACCACCTCTGAAGGGAGTCTGTTCCACATTTTCACAGCTCTTACTGTGAAGAAACCTTTCCGTAATTGGAGATGAAATCTCTTTTCCTCTAGACGTAAAGAGTGCCCCCTTGTCATCTGTGTTGATGGTAAAGTCATCCATGTTGCATAACGGAGGAGTCACCCATGTCATCCTAACTTAAAAAACTTAAGACCCACCTCTTCTGAAGGAACAGGACAATACTGGATGCAAAAAGCCCCTTGAGGCGATTTAGTTTGCATTTGTAGCGCTATAAAAGTTACTCACTCACTCTAATGGAGGAGTCATCCATGTTGCCTAACGGAGAGGTCATCCGTATTGCCTAACGGAGAGGTCATCCATATTGCCTAACAGAGGAGTCATGCATGATACCTAACAGAGGAGGTTTACATTTTCCAAGTAATAATGGGGGAACAAGGAGATAACTAGTGGCTCATTAGGTTTGTGGAAGTGAAACAGATCTCCAATTTTATCCCACCCCAAATATTTATTCCCCCCCCCCCCCTCCTTCCAAGTACTTATCTGGATTTGCAGGATGCAAAGTCCTGAAATGTTGAGTGCAAGGGATCTTCTTTGGGTGATGTACCCAGTAAGGTAGTCTATTCTTATTGGCGGTCCATCAGCTAGGTCCAGCTGCATGACCACATAGGATTAGGGGAGGCAACGAGACCACAGTTCAATGGATGCACAAAGAAATGCAATGCCATATCACAAACAATGGCCTGGTCATGAAGGGGTAAAACCTTCGGGAGCTGAATTGGTTAAAGCAAAAGATTAAAAAAAAATGTTTTTTTTTTTTTTTAAAGCTAAAGAAAAGATTTGCAGTCTTTTTGAATCCAGATCTCTCCGTAAAGAAGACCTATCTTCCTTATTTCTATTATAGGGGATGTTTACAGCCATACAGTATCTACAACACAGGACAGGATGGAAATCTCCAATGGGACACAAAAGAAAAGGAGATTGAACCCTACCTCACTACTCAGGGGTGGACTGACAACTCATGGGGCCCCTGGGCAATAGATGATTATGGGGCCCCTGGGCTTACAGATGGCCACCACGTCAGGAGGCCGTGCAGGCAGGGCAGCTAAAATCTCAGGATTTTCGAAAAGCATGTCGGTTTCGGACATATCAGGGACAGATGTAAAAAAAAAAACACAGATTTTTACATACTGTCCCCGGTTTTATTGAGCCTGGCAACCCTGATTGGGCCCCCTAGTGGCATAGGGTCCTCGGGCAGTGCCCGAGAGTCCCAATGGTCAGTCCGCCCCTGTCACTACTTATATATGGCTCAAGGTCTCTTTTGTACAAATGTTTTATTCTGGTGCCATGTGGCAGGATGGTTGTTAGACCTTTTCACAGGGATTGAGTAGTACTTTGTGCTCATCATGTGTAGTGTTTGAACCCGGCTTTCCATCCCTGGCTGTTTTGATGAATATTTTATGGGTACAGTGACACATTTCATAGGACATGGCCTTTTCATATCAAACATTCGGCTTGTCTCCTCGGTAAAGGATGAGTTGATTTCCTTTACACAGCAAGCTCTATGCTTTACTGAGAAGTCATCTCCCCATTAAATATTCATACATACATCCTGATAGCAAACACAAGAGGTTGTATGCAGAGACTGGAAAATATTTATGTGCAAATAAAAATAATTACACATTAAAGATCCAATCATGGCTGACCAGTTTTGGATTGGTGGTGGCACAATAAAGAGCACACTGGTATCTCCCATGGCCGGTACTGAAAGGTCTTTAAAGAGCATTCGACACATAAGGCCCCAATGTATCTAAACACTTCTGAGAAAGCATGGAGGAGATATGGCAAATGTTTCCTTCTATGACAAGGACAGGGTTTTTTTTTTCTCCATGCCAAGTTGGAGATGAGGGGCACATGTTATTAAAGCATGAAGTTGCTTAACCTTGACTTTAAAGACTAGAATTACAGATGGGATCCAGATGTACGCATGTGATACAACAGTTATGGGAATAAACCCCCCGTGCCAAGTGGTAGCCAACTACCTAAATCTTTACCTTCAGCTTGGCTCCTGGGTTCTTCATTTTGCAGCCCTTTGCAGAAAAAAAAAGTCCTAGCCATGTCCAGATCCTACTGCGCTTCCATGCCATGGCCCCATTCATTCTTACGGCTGATCCCTACTTATTGTAGCTACCAGCCACCCTGTCTGGATTTGGGTCACCTGCTGGTGGCACTGTGAAAGTTGTAGTTCCAGTGTCCACCAGCGGGTGTCCCCCAGCAGCCAGCAGATCCCAGTAATCAGTCTACACCTGATGCTGGCTGCTGGGAGGGTACTTTAGTCCCTCTTCTGCTGATAAACCTTGTGTCAGTGTTTTGTTTTACTTTGCTGTGCTAAGTCAGATGCTTCAGCTGCCATTTATCATTTTCCTGATATTTCCCTTGTCATGCATCCTGTACCCTGCAGCTTTATATCTGCTTCCCTTGTTCCTCAATCCAGTCTGGCATTCCCATTCCTTGAATATTCCTTGTGACTTGTGCACCCAGTCTTTTATATATTGTACATATTGCATATAGTTGGTTTATTAGGCTTCCTGTTACTTGCAGTTCACTTGTATCTTCATTTTTGCTTGTTTCCTGTTTTCTGGCGTGTAGATGTTTTTTGTTTTACTATTAATAAATTAATAAAATAAAAGGCAGGGTGCTTTTGGCCAATCATGGCTCAGAGGCTAAGTCCACGCCCCACACTATATGTATACAGCTGCTGCTGCTGACACGGCGGCCGTATATAGTGAATGAATTAGGCAGGTAGTTAGTGTATAGTGCAGTCAGTGTAGTATATATAATACAGTGCAGAGTATATAGTGCAGTCTGTGTAGTATATATAATACAGTGCAGAGTATATAGTGCAGTCAGTGTAGTATATATAATACAGTGCAGAGTATATAGTGCAGTCAGTGTAGTATATATAATACAGTGCAGAGTATATAGTGCAGTCAGTGTAGTATATATAATACAGTTCAGAGTATATAGTGCAGTTCGTGTACTATATATAATACACTGGAGCATATATGGTGCAGTCCGTGTAGTATATACAATTACAGTGCAGAGTATATAGTGCAGTTCGTGTATTATATATAATACAGTGCAGAGTATATAGTGCAGCTTGTGTAGTATATATAATACAGTGCAGAGTATATAGTGCAGCTTGTGTAGTATATATAATACAGTGCAGAGTATATCGTGGAGTCCGGGTAGTATATATAATACAGTGCAGAGTATATAGTGCAGCTTGTGTAATATATATAATACAGTGAAGAGTATACAGTGAAGTCAGTGTAGTATATATAATACAGTTCAGAGTATATAGTGCAGTCTGTGTAGTATATATAATATAGTGGAGCATATATGGTGCAGTCTGTGTAGAATATATATTACATTGAGGAGTATATAGTGCAGTCCGTGTAGTATATATAATACAGTGCAGAGTATATAGTGCAGTTCGTGTAGTATATATAATACAGTGCAGAGTATATAGTGCAGTTCGTGTAGTATATATAATACACTGGAGCATATATGGTGCAGTCCGTGTAGTATAAACAATTACAGTGCAGAGTATATAGTGCAGTCCGTGTAGTATATATAATACAGTGCAGAGTACCGTATTTATCAGCGTATGCCGCACACTTTTTTGACCTGAAAATCAGGGCAAAATCGTGGGTGCACGATATACGCCGATACCCGCGCCGAGTTTGAACACTGCACCGGCATATACCGAGCGCAGTACACTCGTGTATAGTCGGGCAGGCTCGGCTCCTCTCGCGCTCATGTCCTGGACGTACAGGACGTGAGCGCGAGAGTAGCCGAGCCTGCCCGACTATACACGAGTGTACTGCGCTCGGAATATGCCCGCGCAGTGTTCAAACTCGGCGCGGGAAAGCGGGGATCGAGCGGGGAGGACACCGCAGAAGGACGCCGGACCCGACGAAGAGGACACCCGAAGCCGCAGACGGACGCCGGACACGACGAGGCCGCCGATGGACGCCAAAACTGTAAGTACTAAAATGTTTTTTTTACAGGAATGCGGGTCCACTTTAGGGGTGCGCGCTATACGCCGGAGCGCGCAATACCCCGATAAATACGGCATATAGTGCAGTTCCTGTTAGTATATATAATACAGTGCAGAGTATATAGTGCAGTTCCTGTTAGTATATATAATACAGTGCAGAGTATATAGTGCAGTTTGTGTAGTATATATAATACAGTGCAGAGTATATAGTGCAGCTTGTGTAGTATATATAATACAGTGCAGAGTATATAGTGCAGTTTGTGTAGTATATATAATACAGTGCAGAGTATATAGTGCAGCTTGTGTAGTATATATAATACAGTGCAGAGTATATAGTGCAGCTTGTGTAGTATATATAATACAGTGCAGAGTATATAGTGAAGTCTGTGTAGTATATATAATACAGTGCAGAGTATATAGTGCAGCTTGTGTAGTATATATAATACAGTGCAGAGTATATAGTGAAGTCTGTTAGTATATATAATACAGTGCAGAGTATATAGTGCAGTCCGTGTAGAGCAAAATTCCTAAAGACTAAGTTACAGGTAGCTAGTGACGAGCAAATCCCCAAAAACTCTTTGGGGGGCTAAAATACTTCTGTGAACAGCTCCCCTTTTTCTCATTAGGGTGATAACATTGTTGTGCGATTTCACTACAGAATAAACAGAATAGTCACCCTATTTATAGGAGGTGAAGCAATAACAGATCTACTACCAGGATCAATATAGGGCGACTCAGAAAAATAGAAACTACTGTGTTATCTATTTATCCCATAGATACACTTTATCCTCTTTCCGACCGCATAACGCCATTATATGGCAGCAAAGTGGCTCTCCTGTGCCAGATCACGTACCTAATAGGGGATCCAGCACTTTAGGGTAGGGGGCGCGCATGCCGGATCAGACACAGCACAAGCCAACCAACGGGTGCTGGTCAATGGATGTCCGCCGGCACCCGCTGACCGGCGAGGAGGAGGACAGGACAGAAAAGTTATTGGAAACGTTTTATATCAGAAAGTAAAAATATTGTTTGTTCTTCAACATTATCAGCCCTGGTTCACATTGGTACGATTTGACATGTCAAGTCGCATGTCAAATCGGCGGCATTTGCACCGTCCTAATCGGTGCGACGCCGCATCTGCGGCGCTGTGCCGATTTAAAAAAGTCGTTTCTGTACTACTTTTTGTGATTTCAGGCTGCAATTTACATTGGGCTGGATTCAGGTAGATTTGCGCTTTTTTTACGGAGGCGCAGGGCAACCTTTTTGCCCTGCGCCCCCGCAAATTTACTGCGCTGCCCTTGATTCACGGAGCAGTAGCTCCGTAAATTGCGTGGGCGCGCCGGCAAAATGCCCGGCGTAAGCGCGCGCAATTTAAATGATCCCGTAGGGGGCAGGAATTATTTAAATTAGGCGCGTTCCCGTGCCGATCGTAGAGCGCATGCTCCGTCGGGAAACTTTCCCGACGTGCATTGCGGCAAATGACGTCGCAAGGACGTCATTTGCTTCAAAGTGAACGTGATTGGCGTTCCACGCCATTAATGAATGACTTACGCAAACTACGTAAATTTGAAATTTCGCGACGCGGGAACGACGGGTATACGTAACATTGGCTGCCCCTGCTAAACCGCCGTACGGAAACGACGTAAACTGTGTACGCAGGGCTTGCGTAACGTTGTGAATCGGCGTTAGTATGCAATTTGCATACTATACGCTGAGCACAACGGGAACGCCACCTAGCGCCCATCGCAAGAATGCAGCCTAAGATATGCGGGCATAAGAGCCTTATGCCGCGCATATCTTAGGCTGCAGTCGGCGTAACGAGGTTCCTGAATCAGGAGCATTCGTTACGCCGGGGCAAGTAAGCAATTGCGCTGGTAACACAGGCGCAATTTGCTTCTTGAATCCAGCCCATTGACATCTGTGCAACCTGAAATCGAGGCCAAAATCGGGACTGACAAGCGGGAGTGAAATCGGCTTCATTCCCGCAGCCCAGTGTGAACCTGGGCTTTTTTTTTTTTTTTTCGTTTATAGCGCAAAAAAACCCACAAAAAAGGCAGAGGTGATCAAATACCACCCAAAGAAAGCTCTATTTGTGGAAAAAAATAATTATATCAATTTTATTTGGGTACAGTGCTGCAAGACTGCCGCAATTGTCAGTTAAAGTAACAGCAAAAAGCAAAAAATGGCCTGGTCATGAAGGAGGGGGGGGGGGTAAATCTTTGGGCGGGCAAGTAGTTAATAAACACCACAAGGCTCAAATCCCCACCTGAAGTGCTGCCATTCACTCTCCCAGTCTGAGTGCTGCTACCCAGGAGGTTACATGAAGCTGATATCAAGACAGATACAGGTACTCATGCTAGCTGTAGATGCAAAAACTTTTTTATTAAGAAATATACAACTGTATTTTTTTTTATACTTTTTAGCTTTAACAGTCTGTACTGAATATGCTACAGATTACACAATTCTGCATTAAAAAGACAGTTCTTTCTCCCTCCCTCCATCGATTTCCCCTATAAAGATCACCCTGCGCCATACACAGCACCAGAGATACATAGGAGCTCAATGACTGTGACAGTCTGTGCCTACAGAATGTGTGCTATATGCATATAAAGTACTCCGACCGGCGTTTCCACGGCAACCACAGCAGACTGCCGCTGAGAAACAACTTGCCAAGCCCGGATAATTCACTGCCCTCAATTTTCCTTTACACACGTGTCTTATGTCTGCATTGTTCTGCTCCCAATTATATCGTCATGTTATTTCTGCAAGAAGTTCATTTTATTAACTGCTTCAGCCCCCCCCCCATGAAGCAGAGCAGATTTTACATTTCCGCTATGTGTCAGTAATTTTTTTTTTATATATACAGATAGATAGATATCTACTGTATTTATCGGCGTATACCGCGCACTTTTTTGCCCTGAAAATCAGGGCAAAATCGTGGGTGCGCGATATATGCCGATACCCGCTTTCCCGCACTGAGTTTGAATACTGCGCCGGCATATACCGAGCGCAGTACACTCGTGTATAGTCGGGCAGGCTCGGCTCCTCTCGCGCTCACGTCCTGGACGTACAGGACTTGAGCGCGAGAGTAGCCGAGCCTGCCCGACTATACACGAGTGTACTGCGCGCGGTATATGCCGGCGCAGTATTCAAACTCGGCGCGGGAAACGAGCGGGGAGGACGCCGCAGAAGGAAGCCAGACCCGACGAAGAGGACACCCGAAGCCGCAGACGGACGCCAGACCTGACGAGGCGGCCGATGGACGCCGCGCAAGACACCAAAACTGTAAGTACTAAAATGTTTTTTTACAGGAATGTCGGGTCCACTTTAGGGGTGCGCGCTATACGCCGGAGCGCGCAATACCCCGATAAATACGGTATATATATATTTTTTTGTAACACATATAATATATATGTTTTATTTTATAATATAATATGAGTGCGTGAGTGAAAAACGTATATAGTGCTACACATGCGAACTGAATCGCCTCGGGGCGCTCGGTATCTGTTTCCTACTATATTTTGCCTTCAGAATACATGGGTTTTGAGTTTTTTTCTGAAGGCCTGGTGATTCCCTTCCGTTTCGGATGCTGGTTGGTAGAGCGTTCCACAGTCTAGGTCCTTGGACTGCAAATCTTCGTTCTCCTCTGCCCTTGGGAGTAGATTTTGGTTATTAGAACGGAGGACGCGATTGGGGTTGTGACATTTTATTTTTTCATATAGATATTGGGGCGCACTTCCTTGCACGCATTTGTGTGTTAGGCATAGGGCCTTAAACGTTATTCTGTCTTTTACTGGCAACCAGTGAAGGGATCTCAGGGAGGGAGAGATTGATTCCCAAGGTTTTTTACCTGTTACAAGTCGTGCCGCCGTATTCTGGACGACATGTAGGCGAGCGATTTGGTACTTTGGGAGTCCGAGGTAAAGGGCGTTTGCATAGTCGAGTCTGGAGTTGATTATCGTTCCCACCACGACTGCTATGTCTTCTTTTGGGATGAAGGTAACGAGTCTACGTAGCAGGCGCAGCAGATGGTGGGATCCGCTGACTACTGACCCTATTTGTGCATCCATTGTCATGTCGGAGTCAAAAGTGACTCCGAGACTTTTGACTTCTTGCTGGGGGTGATGGCTTGTCCCAAAATGGGCGGGGGCGTCCATGTTGTCGTGGCAAGTCTTTTTCAGTTGGCGTGGAGCAGAAGTTGTTCTGTTTTTGAGCCATTGGGTTTAACCACTTCCCGACCGCCGCATGTACATTTACGTCGGCAGAATGGCACGGACAGGCACATCAACGTACCTGTACGTGCCTGCCTAGACGTGGGTCGGGGGTCCGATCGGGACCCCCCCCGGTACTTGCGGCGGTCGGATTCCCTCAGGGAGCGATCCGGGACGACGGCGTGGCTATTCGTTTATAGCCGCTCCGTCGCGATCGCTCCCCGAAGCTGAAGAACGGGGAGAGCCGTATGTAAACACGGCTTCCCCGTGCTTCACTGTGGCGCTGCATCGATCGAGTGATCCCTTTTATAAGGGAGACTCGATCGATGACGTCAGACCTACAGCCACACCCCCCTACAGTTGTAAACACACACTAGGTGAACCCTAACTCCTACAGCGCCCCCTGTGGTTAACTCCCAAACTGCAACTGTCATTTCTACAATAAACAATGCAATTTAAATGCATTTTTTGCTGTGAAAATGACAATGGTCCCAAAAATGTGTCAAAATTGTCCGAAGTGTCCGCCATAATGTCGGAGTCACGAAAAAAATCGCTGATCGCCGCCATTAGTAGTAAAAAAAATTATAATTAATAAAAATGCAATAAAACTATCCCCTATTTTGTAAACGCTATAAATTTTGCGCAAACCAATCGATAAACGCTTATTGCGATTTTTTTTAGCAAAAATATGTAGAAGAATACGTATCGGCCTAAACTGAGGAAAACATTTTTTTTTTGGGGGATATTTATTATAGCAAAAAGTAAAAAATATTGCATTTTTTTCAAAATTGTTGCTCTATTTTTGTTTATAGCGCAAAAAAATAAAAACCGCAGAGGTGATCAAATACCACCAAAAGAAAGCTCTATTTGTGGGAAAAAAAAGGACGCCAATTTTGTTTGGGAGCCACGTCGCACGACCGCGCAATTGTCTGTTAAAGCAACGCAGTGCCGAATTGTAAAAACCCCTTGGGTCATTTAGCAGCATATTGGTCCGGTCCTTAAGTGATTAAAGTAACTCTCTGTCATCCAATTCTCTATCAGAGTAAGGCATTTCTCTAGTCCGAGATAATGATCCTTTTTGTTGCTGATGCGTAAATAGAGTTGGGTGTCATCCGTGTAGGAATGGTAGAGTAGATTCTGGTTGCTGATGATTTCGAGGAGAGGGCGGAGATAGATATTGAATAGTACGGGCGACAAGGGTGACCCCTGAGGGACTCCGCATGCCACCGCAAATTTTTCAGAAGTGAAAGGACCTAATTTCACTATTTGTGATCGGTTTTTCAGAAAGGAGGAGAACCAGGGAAGATCGGAATTTGTTACTTTGTATCTCTCTATCTCCTGTCTGATCAATGTTTATAAACAATGTTACTTTGTATCTCTCTATCTCCTGTCTGATCAATGTTTATAAACAATGTTACTTTGTATCTCTCTATCTCCCGTCTGATCAATGTTTATAAACAATGTTACTTTGTATCTCTTTCTATCTCCCGTCTGATCAATGTTTATAAACAATGTTACTTTGTATCTCATGTCTGATCAATGTTTATAAACAATGTTAATTTGTATCTCTCCATCGCCCGTCTGATCAATGTTTATAAACAATGTTACTTTGTATCTCTCTATCTCCCGTCTGATCAATGTTTATAAACAATGTTACTTTGTATCTCTCTATCTCCTGTCTGATCAATGTTTATAAACAATGTTACTTTGTATCTCTCTATCTCCTGTCTGATCAATGTTTATAAACAATGTTAATTTGTATCTCTCTATCTCCCGTCTGATCAATGTTTATAAACAATGTTACTTTGTATCTCTCTATCTCCTGTCTGATCAATGTTTATAAACAATGTTACTTTGTATCTCTCTATCTCCCGTCTGATCAATGTTTATAAACAATGTTACTTTGTATCTCTCTATCTCCTGTCTGATCAATGTTTATAAACAATGTTACTTTGTATCTCTCTATCTCCTGTCTGATCAATGTTTATAAACAATGTTAATTTGTATCTCTCTATCTCCCGTCTGATCAATGTTTTTAAACAATGTTACTTTGTATCTCTCTATCTCCTGTCTGATCAATGTTTATAAACAATGTTACTTTGTATCTCTTTATCTCTTGTCTGATCAATGTTTATAAACAATGGGCCAGATTCAGAAAGAATTACGTTGCGCAGCGGCGGCGTAACGTATCACATTTACGTTACACCGCCGCAGGTTTACAGCGTAAGTGCCTGATTCATAAAGCACTTACCTGTAAACTTGCGGCGGTGTAACGTAAATCCGCTCGGCGCAAGCCCGCCTAATTCAAATGGGGCGGGCACCATTTAAATTAGGCGCGTTCCCGCGCCGAGCGTACTGCGCATGCTCCGCCTGTCAAATTACCCGACGTGCATTGCGCTAAATGACATCGCAAGGACGTCATTGGTTTGACGTTAACGTAAATAGCGTCCAGCGCCATTCACGGACGACTTACGCAAACAACGTGAAATTTAAAATTTCGACGTGGGAACGACGGCCATACTTAACATTGCTTAGACCACCTAGGAGGCAGCCTTAACTTTACGACGCGTATCGCTACGGAAACAACGTAAATTTAGATCGATGGGCATCGCGGACGTTCGTGAATCGCCGTAACTAGTCATTTGCATATTCTACGCCGACCGCAATGGCCTCACCACCTAGCGGCCGGCCTAGAATTGCATCCTAAGATCCGACGGTGTAACACAAGTTACACCTGTCGGATCTTAGGGCTATCTATGCGGAACTGATTCTATGAATCAGTCGCATAGATACGACAATCGTATCTCAGAGATACGATGGCGTATCAGGAGATACGCCGTTGTATCTCTTCTCTGAATCTGGCCCAATATTACTTTGTGTCTCTCTATCTCCCGTCTGATCAATGTTTATAAACAATGTTAGGTTGTATCTCTCTATCTTTAGATGTAGTTTTAGTTGTGCACATTCCCTCACAGGAGACACCTTGTGGACATTGTCAGTCATTACCCCCACCTAAAGTTGGCATACGGGAACTAACGTAGCTGATGGGGGTCACAACAATGTTTCTAAAATGCCAAAGCCAGCACGTAGCAGGTTCCCTGGCGTACAACTATTCGCAATGAGAATCTGGCTCCGCCCTCTGCGCTGTATTCTCATAGCATTGGCGACGGAGCCAGACTCTTCACCAAGAAAGCTGCTTTATATATAAATGCCACCCCTAGGTTTCAGAATAATGTATTTGTCTTGCTGAAGGCAACTGACTTCCCCAAACCGATCTCAGTTCGATCGGATGTTTTGGAGTCTAATTATAGACCTCTGATCTCTCCAAAAAGAGGACCTAGCTGTCATAAGTGATGTTGTTCATCCCTTATGATAGTAATAAAGTTGAGCCAAAAAAAAAATACAGTTGAATTTTTTTTATTTATTTAAAATAAATAATAAAAAAAAAAAGTGCCCCAGTCCCACTGTAATGCAAACATGTATGTGCCACATGCATACAGTATGTAAATGCTAATCGCACCACACAAGTGAGGTATCGTCACGAATGTGAGAGCGAGAGCAATAATTCTAGCACCAGACCTGCCCTGTAACTCTAAACTGGTAACCTGTAAAGGCTTTTAAAGCATCGCCTATTGATAATTTAATGTACCGTAGTGCATCGCCGTTCTGCGGGCACGTGCAATTTTAAAGCGTGGGTATCCATTTACTCGGCGTAACATCATCTTTTATATTTAAAAGAAATTGGTATTGTGTTTATGAGCACCTACATGTTTTTTTTCCCCCCAAACAATTTGTGTTTGAAAAAAAACGCTGCGCAAATACTGCATGATAAAAATAAATGAATGCAACTCCCACCATTTTAGTCTTCAGGGCCTCTGCTTAAAAATATATAATGTACAGAAAGAATACTTTATGTTTATGTTACTTTATGTTTAATGTTTGGAGATTCTAAGTAGACATGTGCAATTCGTTTAGTTTCCAAATTAGTTTTTAATGAATTTTGTAAATTTTTGACAAATTTCCGAATTTTCAAATTTCGGAAATTTTAAAAATCCAAAATTTCAGAAATTCAAAGTTTCGGAAACTCGAAGTTTCGGAAATTCAAAATTTCAGAAATTCGAAATTTCAGGAATTCGTAATTTCGGTAATTCGAAATTTTGGAAATTCAAAATTTTGGAAGTTAAGAATTTGAGAAATTCAAAATTTGGGAAATTTGAAATTTTGTAAATTCGAAATTTCACGAATTCTAAAATTTTTAAAATTCTAAAATTGAAAATTCAAAAACTCAATTTTTTTTATTGATTTTTGACAAATTAGTTCATTCCGAAATTGCCAATTTTTTAAATTTCTGAATTTTTGGATTGCCGAAATTTTTGAAAATTCGAAATTTCGGAAATTCTAAATTACGGAAATCCCCCCCCCCCCCCATAGTTTTCCCCAGCCTCTTATAGTGGCTCCCAGTACCCATTAACTTCCCACAGTGCCCTCACATCTCCTTGAGAGCCCTTAGCTTGCTGCAGATCCTCAACTCCCCCCCCCCCATAGTTTTTCCCAGTACCCATTAAGCTCCCATTGTTCCCACAACTCCTTGTGAGCCCTAAGCCACCATAACACCCCACAACCTCCAATGATGCCCTTTAGCTTGCTGCAGATCCTCCCCTCCCCCCCCCCCCCACATAGTTTCCCCCAACCTCCTATAGTGGCCCCCAGTACCCATTAACTTCCCACAGTGCTCCCAGATCCCCTTGAGAGCCCTAAGCCAGCATAACCTTTAGCTTGCTGCAGATCCTCCCCTCCCTCCCCCACATAGTTCCCCCCAACCTCCTATAGTGGCCCCCAGTACCCATTAACTTCCCACAGTGCTCCCAGATCCCCTTGAGAGCCCTAAGCCAGCATAACCTTTAGCTTGCTGCAGATCCTCCCCTCCCCCCCCCACATAGTTTCCCCCAACCTCCTATAGTGGCCCCCAGTACCCATTAACTTCCCACAGTGCTCCCAGATCCCCTTGAGAGCCCTAAGCCAGCATAACCTTTAGCTTGCTGCAGATCCTCCCCTCCCTCCCCCACATAGTTTCCCCCAACCTCCTATAGTGGCCCCCAGTACCCATTAACTTCCCACAGTGCTCCCAGATCCCCTGGAGAGCCCTAAGCCAGCATAATGCCCCACAACCTCCCATGATGCCCTTTAGCTTGATGCAGATCCCCCCACACCATAGTTTTCCCCAGCTTCTTATAGCGGTCCCCAGTACCCATTAACCTCTCACAGTGCTTCCAGATCCAATTGAGAGCCACCATAATGCCATACAACCTCCCATGATGCCCTTTAGCATGCTGAAGATCCTCCCCTCCCTCCCTCCCTCACATAGTTTCTCCCAACCTCCTATAGTGGCCCCTATTACCTCCCACAGTGCTCTCAGGTCCTCTTGAGAGCAATAAACCCCCATAATTCCCTCTAAAACCCCAATAGTGCCCTTTAGCTTGCTGCAGATCCCCCACCCCCATAGTTTCTCACAACCTCTTATAGTGGTCCCCAGTACCCATTAACCTCCCAGTGTTCCCACATCCCCTTGAGAGCCCTAAGCCACCATAAAGCCCCACAACCTGCCGTAGTGCCCCTTAGCTTGCTGCAGATTCCCCAGTGGCCCTCAGTATCCATTAACCTCCCACAGGGCCCCCAGATCCCCTTGGGAGCCCTAAACTAACATAACCACACCCCCCCAAACTCCCATAGTGTCCCTTAGCTTGCTGAAAATCCTACCCCCCCTATAGTTTCTCCCAATCACTTATAGTGGTCCACAGTACCCATTAACCTCCCACCTCGCTCCCTGGTCTCCTGAGAGTCCTAAGCCTCTACAGCGCCCCCTATCAACTTCCCACAGTACTGCCAAACCCCCTGCCGTGCCTGCTGTCCTGCGGCAAACTCTTCAGACCCCGCAACCTCTCACAGTGGTTCACAGTACTCTTTAACCTACCACATTGCTCCCAGGCCCCCTCAATCATCCACAGTGCCTGCCAACCTCCCACCGTGCTGCATAACCTCCCACAGTGCCCCCTAGCTTGCTGTAGAGCCTCCAGCCCCCCACAGTGCCCCCAACCACCAAAATTGTCCCACTCTGTTCTTGCAAAGCCCCTGGGCTTCTTGATAGATCCTCAGTATCCTTCAGAGACCCCATCATCCACAGTTACCCCCCTCGTTTCCTCCAGAAACCTCATCTCCTACAGGGCCATGCCATCTTCTACAGACTCCCCTAAACCACTTCAGACCCCCATCCCTTTGCAGTGACACCCAGCCCCATCCAGAGCCTTGCAGCATATCAGTACATATTTTGTATTCCCATACTATTATTTCTATTTTTTTACTGTTCTGTCAAGAAAGGTTTTGGAAGAATTTGCCAGGCCCTGGTCTCAATAAGATTGAGAAATACTGCCCTAGATCACATAGACGTAAGACAAACCAGTTTTCTAATCTGACACATGCTATAGCACTGGTTTGCCACTAGGTGGTATTGTGGTCACAAGACAAGATATCGGCTTTGTATTCAGCGCCATCGTCTGCAGAACGCTGCCATGTACAAAATCACAAATTTGTTACAGAATGTTATTATCAGATGTGAGAAATACATTTTGTATTTTTGAGTTTTTTTTTTCTTTTTTCTTATGAGCATTGTCCCGGCTTATTGCAGCTATAATGAAATCTTGCTGATGACTTATTATCCACTATCTATACCGCTGAACTCCACTTTGATACCCATGGCAGATTTTTGTACCCCAGGGTCAGGTTTTACTTCTCCGTGGCTTTAGGCTCCTAATACTATTAGAGCTCCACCGGGCGGCGCATCAGGAGGAACAACCCCTTAGCTAGAACCAAATCCCCCTAAAGAACCCCTCTCCTCTCCCCCTCTCTCCTCTTTTGGTGGAATTATAAATAAATATAATATCATATCAAACTACCAAAAGTATTAAATTGCAGCAAATACAACTTTCATAGATCAGTACAAAGGAAAAGTAATGGTGAGAAAAGCATTGAGGGATGTACAGTAAGTGATCACATTAAAGTAGATGTGAACCCCTAATGAATGACATGTCATTTACAAACACGCTGTGTCTAGAATTAAATCTTTGCTTTCACATTTTTCTTTCATTCTTTGCTGCTAATACCTGAAGCCTGTTTGCAACCAATTTCTGTTTCCATAGCGGATAGTATATACAGGATAGGACCGTGGAGGGTATGACAGTGGGCAGTATGTACAGGATAGGACCGTGGAGGATATGACAGTGGGCAGTATGTACAGGATAGGACCGTGGAGGGTATGGCAGTGGGCAGTATGTACAGGAGAGGAGTGTGGAGGGTATGACAGTGGGCAGTATGTACATGAGAGGAGTGTGGAGGGTATGACAGTGGGCAGTATGTACAGGAGAAGAGTGTGGAGGGGATGACAGTGGGCAGTATGTACAGGAGAGGAGTGTGGAGGGGATGACAGTGGGCAGTATGTACAGGAGAGGAGTGTGGAGGGTATGTCAGTGGGCAGTATGTACAGGAGAAGAGTGTGGAGGGGATGACAGTGGGCAGTATGTACAGGAGAAGAGTGTGGAGGGGATGACAGTGGGCAGTATGTACAGGAGAGGAGTGTGGAGGGTATGACAGTGGGCAGTATGTACAGGAGAAGAGTGTGGAGGGGATGACAGTGGGCAGTATGTACAGGAGAGGAGTGTGGAGGGGATGACAGTGGGCAGTATGTACAGGAGAGGAGTGTGGAGGGTATGACAGTGGGCAGTATGTACAGGAGAAGAGTGTGGAAAGTGTGACAGTGGGCAGTATATACAGGAGAGGAGTGTGGAGGGTATGACAGCTAGCGGTATGTACAAGAGAGGAGTGTAAAGGGTATGACAATGGGCAGTATGTAAAGGAGAAGATTGTGGGTGGTATGACAGTGGGCAGTATGTATAGGAGAGGAGTGTGTTGGGTATGACAGTGGGCAGTATGTACAGGAAAGGAGTGTGGAGAGTTGGACAGTGGGCAGTATGTACAGGAGAGGCGTGTGGAGGGTATGATAGTGGGCAGTATGTACAGCAGAGGAGTGTGAAGGGTATGACAGTGGGCAGTATGTACTGGAGAGTAGTGTGGAAGGCTGGAAAGTGGGCAGTATGTACAAAAAAAGGAGTGTGGAAGGTATGATAGTGGGCAGTATGTACAGAAGAGGAGTGTGGAGGATTGGACAGTGGATAGTATGTACAGGAGATGAGTGTGGAGAGTATGACAGCTAGCAGTATGTACAGGAGAGGAGTATAAAGGGTATGACAATGGGCAGTATGTACAGGAGAGGAGTGTGGATGGTATGACAATGGGCAGTATGTACAGGAGAGGAGTGTGGATGGTATGACAGTGGGCAGTATGTATAGGAGAGGAGTGTGGAGGGATATGATAGTGGGCAGTTTGTACAGGAGAGGAGTGTGGAGAGTTGGACAGTGGGCAGTATGTACTGGAGAGAAGTGTGGAGGGCATGAGAGTGGGCAGTATGTACAGGAGAGGAGTGTGCAGGGTTGAACAGTGGGCACTATGTACAGGAGAGCAGTGTGGAGGGTTGGACAGTGGGTAGTATGTACAGGACAGGAGTGTGGAGGGTTGGACAGTGGGTCGTATGTACAGGAAAGGAGTGTGGAGGGTATGATAGTGGGCAGTATGTACAGTAGAGGAGTGTGGGGGATATGACAGTGGGTAGTATGTACAGGAGAGGAGTGTGGATGATATGACAGTGGGTAGCATGTACAGGAGAGGAGTGTGGAGGGTTGGACAGTGGGCACTATGTACAGGAGAGGAGTGTGGAGGGTTGGACAGTGGGCACTATGTACAGGAGAGCAGTGTGGAGGGTTGGACAGTGGGCACTATGTACAGGGGAGGGGCGTGGAGGGTTGGACAGTGGGCACTATGTACAGGAGAGGAGTGTGGAGGGTTGGACAGTGGGTACTATGTACAGGAGAGGATTGTGGAGGGTTGGACAGTGGGCACTATGTACAGGGGAGGGGTGTGGAGGGTTTGACAGTGGGCACTATGCACAGGGGAGGAGTGTGGAGGGTTGGACAGTGGGCACTATGCACAGGGGAGGAGTGTGGAGGGTTGAACAATGAGCAGAAGGAAGAGCACCAGAAAGGTTAAAATATATAAAACATTTATATGTAGAACTGCAAAATCCCATCCCAGCAGACATTTCTCCAGTGTGCTATTGGAAAGCTCAAACGTAATCAATCATGCGTAAATGATGATTGGTCCTGATAATCAGAATCCTTTGTAATTGTCTTAGCACAGCTGAAGCCCATTATTGTGTTAAAATTAAAAAAATTTAAAAAAAAAAAAAAAACACGACGAAATTGTCTTTGGTTCAGTTGCGTCTTTCTGACATCCCAAGGTTCATTTTCAGAGGGAAAAAAACTAAATAGCTTTTTCAAGAAACTAATTACTTTATAGTTGTTTTGGGAAATCAGAATTATTTGGTGTCAGATTGCCATGAAACTGAACATCTCACACAAAGGTGAGCAAAATAGGATTTAAACCTGAACCTCCGGCCTTCCCTTCAGTCTGTGACAGTTGTAAAGGTTCTTCTCCTTCTCCTCTACTGAAATGGCTTTCTCCGATAAGCTTGCAACTCAAATTTATTGTCGACCTCCCAGATGCAGCTTTCTCTTTCCTCAAGACACCCCCTGCAATTTACATTTTTAAATATATGCACTCTTTAATTTTTATGGTCATGTGACCGGTTTGAGGACATCACTGGTCCTTCTGATTGGTGGCCCGGGGTGGTGGGCGGTCCATATTCCTGCACTGGATGGTGCTCACATAACACATGAGCCCAGTTCTGTGCACCGTTAACTCTCAGCTGAGGCTGGCAGGATGCCACAACCCCAAGGGGGAGGGTCCGTGACATTCTGGCTCACAGAAAGTGGGTGATGCTAGCCATTTGTTCAACCCGGAAGACTGGAGACATCTAGTGGCGGAAACGAATTACTGCGGGGAACAGCTCTAGATTCGGGGTGAATATTACAGCAACTTTCCAATATAATATGGGTGGAACCTTCCAGTTTTACCTCTTATGGGACTACAGTGGAACCTTGGTTTACGAGTAACGCGGTTAATGAGCATTTTGAAAGACAAGCAACTTTCTTTTTTTATTCTTACTCGGTTTGCGAATCCGGGCCTATGTGTGGAGGAAAAGAGGCACAGCACACCAACATCAAAACCTCATTCCAACTGTGAAGTATGGTGGTGGGAGCATCATGGTTTGGGGCTGCTTTGCTGCGTCAGGGCCTGGACGGATTGCCATTATCGAAGGAAAAATGAATTCCCAAGTTTATCAAGACATTTTGCAGGAGAACTTAAGGCCATCTGTCCACCAGCTGAAGCTCAACAGAAGATGGGTGTTGCAACAGGACAACAATCCAAAGCACAGAAGTAAATTAACAACAGAATGGCTTAAACAGAAGAAAATACGCCTTCTGGAGTGGCCCAGTCAGAGTCCTGACCTCAACCCCATTGAGATGCTGTGGCATAACCTCAAAAAAAGACATCCCAAGAATATTGCTGAACTGAAACAGTTCTGTAAAGAGGAATGGTCAAGAATTACTCCTGACTGTTGTGCACGTCTGATCTGCAACTACAGGAAACGTTTGGTTGAAGTTATTGCTGCCAAAAGAGGTTCAACCAGTTATTAAATCCAAGGGTTCACATACTTTTTCCACCTGCACTGTGAATGTTTACATGGTGTGTTCAATAAAAACATGGTAACATTTAATTCTTTGTGTGTAATTAGTTTAAGCCGACTGTGATTGTCTATTGTTGTGACTTAGATGAAGATCAGATCACATTTTATGACCAATTTGTGCAGAAATCCATATCATTCCAAAAGGGTTCACATACTTTTTATTGCAACTGTGTGTATATATATATATATATATATATATATATATATATATATATATATATATATATTTTTTTTTAGCAGAGATCCTAGAGAATAAAATGAGCATAATTGCAGTATTTTATGTCACACTATATTTGCACAGTGGTCTTTCAAATGCATTTTTTTTTTAAGAAATACACTTTCATGAAATAAAAGAAACAAAAAACAGTAAAGTTAGCCCAATTTTTTTTGTATAATGTGAAAGATGATGTTACGTCGAGTAAATAGATACCTAACATGTCATGCTATAAAATTGCGCACACTCTAAAAAAAAAAAAAATTTTTTAGGGTGTCTGGATATGATTATGTGTAATATGTTTTTATGTTGTGTAAAATTATTATAATATTCTTGTTTCTTGTTTTAATTGTGTGTGGTATGTGATATCTTTTGTTGTATATATGTGTGTCTGAAAAAATATAGATTGAAAAAAAAAAAAAAAAATTGCGCACACTCTATTTTTTTTTTTTAGGGTGTCTGTATATGATTATGTGTAATATGTTTTAATGTTATGTAAATTTCTTATAATATTCTTGTTTTGATTGTTGGTGGTATGTGATATATTTTGTTGTATGAATGTTTGTCTGAAAACTGCAATTAAAAAAAAATTGATTGAAAAAAAAAATGAAAAAATTGCCCACACTCTGGCCCGGATTCAGGTACCTGCGCGCCTAGTTACGGCGGCGCAGCGTATTCTATTTACGCTACGCCGACGCAACTTACAGGAGCAAGTGCAATATTCACAAAGCACTTGCTCCGTAAGTTGCGGCGGCGTAGCGTAAATGGGGCCAGCGTAAGCCCGCGTAATTCAAATGTGGAAGGGGGGGCGTGTTTTATGCTAAGGCGTTATGACCTGACGTGATTGACGTGTTTTACGAACGGCGCATGCGCCGTCCGTGTACATATCCCAGTGTGCATTGCTCTCAAGTACGCCGCAACGACGTATTGGTTTAGACGTGAACGTAAAGGACGTCCAGCCCTATTCGCGCACGACTTACGCAAACAACGTAAAAAATTCAAATTTCGAAGCGGGAACGACGTCCATACTTAATATTGGCTGCGCCTCCTAATAGCAAGAGCAACGTTACGCCGAAAACGACTTACGCAAACAACGTAAAAAATTACCGCCGGGCGCACGTACGTTTGTGAATCGGCGTAACTAGATAATTTGCATAATCTACGCCGAAAACGACGGGAGCGCCACCTAGCGGCCAGCGTGAGAATGCACCCTAAGATACGACGGCGTAAGAGACTTATGCCAGTCGTATCTTAGACTAATGTCGGCGTATCTTGCTTTCTGAATACAGAAAGAAGATACGCCGGCGCAGATTTGAATTTACGCGGCGTATCTATAGATACGCCGGTGTAAATTCTCTCTGAATCTACCCCTCTATCTACATTTTTTTTTTAGGGTGTCTGTATATGATTATGTGTAATATGTTTTTATGTTATGTAAATTTCCTATAATATTCTTTTTTTGATTGTTTGTGGTATGTGATATATTTTGTTGTATATTTGTGTGTCTAAAAACTTCAATAAAAAAAAATGTAATTGGAAAAAAATAAATAAATAAATTGCGAACACTCGTGAAATGGCGACAAACTTTGGTACTTAAAAATCTCCATAGGCTACATGTTTAGAGTTACAGAGGAGGTCTAGTGCTAGAATTATTGCTCTCGCTCGAACGATTGCGGCGATACCCCAAATGTGTGGTTTGAACACCGTTTACATTTGTGGGCGCGACTTACATATGCGTTCGCTTCTGCGTGCGAGCAACGAGGGATGGGGCACGTTACAATTTTTTTCTTATATATTTTTTATTTTTATTTTATTTTTTACACTGTCATTTGCCAATAAACTAATAAAAAAGCAACACCTTTATTGTACTTATAAAACGTCATTTAAATCGCATTCAGCTGCCATATCAAGTTCTATGCAGCTAGCGCGTGTTTGCTCCAACTTGGCATAGTGGATTGACGCATTTTGTGAAGGTCTCACTGGTTAGTAGACACCAAATACCTCTTTTTGTAACACTTGTTATTTTATTTATTTGAAATTTGAGCTTTTCATTGTTTTGAGGTTTTTAAAAAAAAAATGGTTGCTGTGGCCGTTTAAATCCACGTTACGCAATCCACATGTTTATTGAAAGTTGCAACAAGGTAGTGGAAATTACCAAATCCATCAGTCATGCTAGGACATTGTCCCCGAATTGACTGCAATTTCTGATCAATGTGATGCTACCATGGTGATTGCAAGAATGACTTGTGAAAAACATGAACTGCTCGGTGTGATTCTAGGTGATAAACAATAGAAATTAAGAGAGAAGGGGGGTGGGAGAGAAAGGGGGAGAGAGAGAAAGAGGGAGAGAGAGAGAAATGGGGGAGAGAGAGAGAACGGGGGAAGAGAGAGAGAAAGAGGGGAGAGAGAGAGAAAGGGGGGAGAGAGAGAGAGTGAACGGGAGAGAGAGAGAGAGAGAAAGGGGGGGGGGGGGGAGAGAAAGGGGGAGAGAGAAAGGGGGGGGGGGACAGACAGAAAGGGGGAGAGAGAGAGCGAGAAAGGGGGAGAGAGGGTGGGGAGAGAGAGCAAGAGAGAAAAGGAGAGAGAGAGAGAGAAAGGGGAGAGAGAGCGAGAAAGGTGAGAGAGAGCGAGAAAGGTGAGAGAGAGAGAGAAAGGTGAGAGAGAGAGAGAAAGGGGAGAGAGCGAGAGAGAAAGGGGAGAGAGCGAGAAAGGAGAGAGAGAGAGTGGGAAAGGGGGAGAGCGAGAGAAAGGGGAGAGAGAGAGCGAGAGAAAGGGGAGAGAGAGCGAGAGAAAGGGGGAGAGAAAGCGAGAGAAAGGGGGAGAGAAAGGGAGAGAGAGAGAGAGAAAGGGGGAGAGAAAGGGAGAGAGAGAGAGAGAAAGGGGGAGAGAGAAAGGGGGAGAGAGAGGGAGAGAGAGAAAGGGAGGGGGAGAGAGAGGGGGAGAGAGAGAGGGGGAGGGGGAGAGAGAGAGGGGGGAGAGAGATAGACAGATGGAGAGAAAGAGAGAGAGAAAAAGAAAGAGATATAAAGAGGGGGAGGGATATAAGAGAAATAAAAAACAGAGAGGGGGGGTTGACAGAGAGATAGCGGAAAAGAATGAATGTCATAGAGAAAGAAATAAAGAAAGAGAGAAAAAGAAAGAAGGAAAGAAAGAAGGAAAGAGAGAGAGGGAAAGAGAGAGAAAAATAAAGAAAGAAAGAAAGAAAGAAAAAAGAAAGGATCGGGAGAGAAAGAAAGAATTGAGAGAGAGAAAGAAAGAAAGAATTGAGAGAGAGAAAGAAAGAAAGAATCGAGAGAGAGAAAGAAAGAATCGAGAGAGAGAGAGAGAGAGAGAGAGAGAGAGAAAGGGTCGAGAGATAAAGAAAGAAATGGAGAGAGAGAGAGAAAAAGAAATAAAAAGAAAGAGAGAAAGGGTCGAGAGATAAAGAAAGAAAGAGTAAAAGAAAGAAAGGGAGAGAAAGAGAAAGAAAGAAAAAAGAAAGAAAGGATCGAGAGATAAAGAAAGAAAGAGAAAAAGAAATAGAGAGCGAGAGAGAGAAAGAGAAAGAAAAAAAAGAAAGGGTTCGAGAGAAAGAAAGGGTTGAGTAAGAAAGAAAGAAGAAAGCAAGATAGAAAGTGTTGAGAGAGAGAAAGGGTCGAGAGAGAAAAAGAAAGAAAGAAAGAAAGAGAGAAAGGGTAGAGAGAGAGAGAGAAAGAAAAAGGAAAGAAAGAGAGAAAAAGGAAAGTAAGAAAGAGAGAGAAAGAAAGAAAGAAAGAAAGAAAGAAAGAAAGAAAGAAAGAAAGAAAGAAAGAAAGTGAGAAACAAAGAAAGAGAGATTGAAGGAGAGAGAGAGAAAGAAAAAAGAAAGAGAGAGAAAGAAAAAAGAAAGAAAGAGAGAAAGGGTGGAGAGAAAGAAAGGGTCAGGTAAGAAAGAAAGAAAGAAAGAAAAATAGAGAAAGAAAGAAAGAAAGACAGAAAGAACGAGAGAGAAAGGGTCAAGCCAAGAGAGAGAAAGAAATAAAGAAATAGAGAAGAAGAGAGATAGAGAAAAAAAGACAGTGGGGAGAAAGGGTAAAGAGTGGGAGAGAGAAACAAAGAAAGAAGGAGATAGAGGACAAAGGAGGATAAAGGTAGAGTGAGAAAAAGACAGTTGAAGAAGAATTTCACTCCCCCGTTTTGTTTTTGTTCTTTTTTCCAATGCCTTCTAACCAGGTTTCCTGGGTAATGCTCAATAAATACACTCACACACCCAACCTAGAGACATATCTGCTACTCTCACCCCTTCCCTCACCACCCTCTTTTAAAAATAAATAAAATTGATCCCCTGCAGATTTTGTAAGTTTCCCTGCTTATAAAGAAATGAAGGGTCTATAGGTGTATTTTAAATGATAGAGAGAGAATATCAACCACAAATCCAGGAAAAACACAATACAAATGTTATAAATTGAGTTGCAGTTCAGTGAGTAAAATAAGTATTTGATCCCCAAGCAAAACATGACTTAGTACTTGGTGGAGAAACCCTTGTTGGTAAGCACAGAGGTAAGATGTTTCTTGTAGTTGGTGATCAGGTTTCCACACATCTCAGGAGGGATTTTGGTCCTCTCTTCTTTACAGATCTTCTCTAAATCTTTAAGGTTTCTTGGCTACTCGAAGTTTCAGCTCCCTCCATAAATATTCTATAGGATTAAGGTCTGGAGACTGGCTAGGCCACTCCATGACCCTAATGTGCTTCTCCTTTGTTGTCTTAGCGGTATATTTGGGGTCATTATGCTGAAAGACCTATCAACGGCCCATCTTCAGTGTTCTGGCTGAGGGAAGAAGGTTCTCATCCAAGATTTTACAATACATGGCCCCATCCATTGGCCCCTCAATGCGGCAAAGTCAGCCTGTACCTTTAGCAGAGAAACAGC